>NW_018020628.1:55334-148085 GCF_002006095.1 Pseudomyrmex gracilis
ACAAATACATACATATATATGTATGCATATATTCACACGCGGTTTTTCCGTTCAACATCCTGTGAAACGGCTCTCATGACCAAAATTCTTATCTCATAAATATAAATCACTGTATATCACTGAGTTCCGTGCGTACTCGTTGTTTTTAGAATGTCTAGTATCTCGGATTTAATGCGTGACGAGATACTTTTTCTTCGACTCGAGCAGAGCTTCCCACGATCGACGGAGAGCCCGTATCGAATTTGTAAGCAATTTGGTCATTGTCATAGTGAATTCGAAAGATCAGGTCATCGCGGTAAAGTATCACAAAATATCAACTATTTCGGAACGAATCTAAACCTGATTGTTTACTACTTAACTTAGCAAATAAAAAAACATTTCTTTCGACGAACCAACAGACCGTGAAATAACGGGAAATAAAATAATCGTCTAAAAATGTGATTCTAAGACAATATGAAAATTTAAATATTAATTGTCAGTTACGTCAAAATCCGAATTCTGTAAATAGTTCAAAAAATAAATCGAATTATCGCTTATATGCAAATGAAGCTGTGTGTGTGCGCGTACGTGTGCCATACCTGCCGATGAAATTAACGATCTTCTCGCTTAGCGCTCGAACAAATGGAGAGAAATCGCTGGCTGCGCAAGCGGCAGTGAAAATTATTCACACGCGCCAAAATAAAACTCTCCGGCGTTCGGACAGCAGCAGCAGCAGCAGCAGCGTGCGCCCGTCACAATTACGTAATGCGATGCACCCTCGCGCATCCAGCGGACCTGCAACGCACGCGACCCCGTGAATGTAAACGCGTACCCATGGGAACCAGTAATGAGATGGTGGTGGTCACGGTTTCCCACCCTGCGAAGGTGGTCACGAAGGGACGTGTATGCTGGTGGGTGCGTTCTTTTCCCTCGGATGGGGATGATACGGGTCCATCGGGCCCCCCCGTGGCTTTTGTCAACACCAGCAATATGCTAGAGCTCGATGAACCAACGCTGACGAGAGCGGACCTGTGGGAACCGAAGTGTCCGTGAAACGTCCAACAACACGAACGAGAACGCTTGACGTTTGCGAAGGGACGTCTCTCTTTCTCCGCGGTTTCTGCGTGGTGATTCTTTATGTCTCAAGTGTTATCTCGATGTGGCGCGTCGAAAGGGTCAGCTCTGAAAGTGGTTGGTAAACCAATTGAGTTGATATTTATGTTCGTATATCGTGTGAGTGATTTTATAATGGAAAACATTTCAAAAATTCATGACAATAGATATATGCAACAAATCAGCGCGTAATTTATAACTGAACGCAACAGAAACGCTAATTATAATAGTACAAAGCAAAATCAATGAAGTTGACGATCGCGCGTGCAATAGCGATTAAACCAGATTGAAGGAACAATTCTCGTATAAAGTCGAGATAACGATTCGAGATAGCGCAACGTGAATGAAAGTCGGTTTCACCTGCGCTCTACGTATGCGCTGTACGTATCGAGTAACGAGCATCGATGAGCGATCAATCGGAATCGCTCTTGGCGATCGTACTTCTTTGTCGTGACATAAATCACCGTTCTCCTTACATCTTGTCATGTACATACAGACTGTTAGATTCTTCACGGCTGGGATCGCCCCGCGGCGACGCTATTGCACGAAAACGAGAGACTGTGTGTGATATCGGGGAAACGCGCCATTAAACACGATCCCTCTCACACATGTACACACACACACACACACACACACTTCGCGTCTCTCTTATTCTCGTCTCGTCTTCTCTATTTCTTTGGTAAATTTCGCTGGTTTTCTTGACTCTTCGTTTACACACATATTTCGTTATCTAATCTTTCAATGACTCGTGATATATAGCACAGTATCTTAAATTATATATATTTTCATAATATAAACAAGGTACGTTTGCCTAGTGATAAAAAGAAGGTCAAAGAAAGATGTCGAACTTTATGTATTACATATTTGTGTACAGAGATAATAAATAATAATATATTATTGCTAGATATAAATATACATTCGAGCAAGTGGCGCTTTTACGTACGAAAGCTAAATCAAAACTTACGTGTGTGACTTCATGAAAGAGATTCTGTCACACACAACAGCAGAAATTCAATGAATATCAATTAAGTAATTCAGTTTGTTAAGTGAAAGAGCCGTACAACACGCTGCCGCGCCAGTGAGACAGGACCGTAAAATGCATCGCGGAATGTTCCGCACATTCCGCGATGCATTTTACGCACGTTGTTACAACTCGGCACTAACTGGGTCATATTATCGGATTAATTAGCCGTACTTACGCGCGGTTGCGACCGATCGTACAGCGATTGGCTATAATAGCGTATCGATACTCGTCACGGCAATCTCGTCGGAGATGTCGTTAGTCAATGATACCAACGGACGCGTATCGCCTTACGTTAATGAAGCTGCCGCGACAAAAAATTGTCACTCGCCATATTATGTTGCGTCGTCGCCGCGAATGTCAATTAGCGCCATCATACGCAGATGTGATGATAGCGCGGATAAAGATACGTTCTCTAGCCGGATCGCATCCGTCACAGATACATCTTCTTTACATAAAAGAGATATATCTTCTACAACAATTTAAGGAAATATAATTTTGCAATTTATATATAATTATTATTAACAAAAATGTTTTTTTTTAAAGTATTATACATCATCTGTTACTTTTTACTATAGCTATATTACCGAATCAAGCCGCGTTACGAGCGATCGTACATAACGATCCGCTAATGGCGTATTGATACATTGAGTGGGGCCCGCAGGCTATTAAGCGGCATGTAAACATTCGCGCGTTGCAAGACACGCATGTGTCGCCGCTACGTGTCACCGTATATCAGAATCTAATGAAGCTGTATTTAATTAAAAATTGGATGTCTATTGGCGTCAGAGATATACTATGCGCGGCGATAAATGACGATGCAGAGACAAGATTTTCTTTAATCGTCGATGTCTCGCGATACATCGATAATACGTTAATTTTTCGCTTGTCGGAAAAAGCAGAAGAGAATAAAAACGTTGCCAAAGAGCTACTTTTACTATGGTCGACCGCACTATCATTATATCCTCATGTTTATCCTCAAATAATTTAAATCGTAGCGTGTTGGTTGATCAATTCTAGGATTAAATAACAAACAATAATGTTACGTGTGTATGTTGTAACTAAATACAACGCTAAAAAAAAAAATATCAATCGATATCTATACAATGTATCGATAACGTCTTCTTCCTGCTTATCGCTTTACAATTCTGTGTTTTCCATAGCATTTTCGTCGGCATTCGTTTAGTTTCCAATATTTACGCCCGACGTCATATCTTTCTTCCTGCACAAACTCGGGTCATATACGACACACAGGGATACACGTTGTGTGCGCCGATAATAGAGTCGTATACGACCATTCCCGTTTACACTACGAATGTGCACATTTATCAGATACAAGTCCATTTCGAAACCTAGTTCGCAAAGCGCGGGAGATTTTTCTCTTGGAGTCGCTCGCTTTATCCAGATAAGGTGCTCGAAGTACTGGTTTCTGGCGGAGCGGGTATCTTTTTCCGTCCGCAAACGAACGAACGAACGAACGAACGAACGGACGGGCGGAAAACCTGCGGCTAACGAGAGCGTCCCTCTAATCCCGAGACTCTAAGAACGGAAAAGATAGACGATCGCTGGCGAAACTCCTGTCCGTCCCACGACGCGCGATACGCGCTGATTTGCAGACAATAGTTCTCAAAAGGGTACGGCTCGCTCGCTCGCTCGCTCGCGTCGACAATGAACACGTGACGTTCGCGTGCTGCGGATGACAGCGTTGACTCTGCGTGACACGTGACGGGACAAACGAGGAGGACCGCGAGCGAGGCTCTGCAGCGGAAGTGATGTACTTGGGTGCAATTCATGCCAGAAGATGTCACGGACAATACGATGATATAGCGTATATATCGGCGATGCGGCGATAAAGCGAAGGAAGTGGTTATGGCGATGATTCAAAGAGCTTTAATAAGAGTGTCTAAATAGATTTATACACATTTTATCTGAAAACAATAGTTATATCTTCTTTAAATATCTCGTCGATAGTTTTATATTCTTCTTTTGAATATTCTGTGAAGATTACTTTTTTTTTTTTATTAAATGAGAGCTTATGCGACGAGCGAGAATAAATTGACAAGTGTCGCTATATACGGGTTGCTCTCCCTTGTTTCTGCATACATACAAGTTTACAATTATTTACTGAGGGTCAGTAGAAGTACATATGTTTAGGGTCCATAGGGGAGATGTTTCACCTGTGGGGTTAAGAAAGTCCAGTGTTTTTGAATTGTTCAATACTTTGTGTTTGATATTGATTTATATATATATAATGTGGTCTGATTGTACTGATACTCTTTGCTGGTGAACATCGACAGAAGCGTCAACTCCCACGTTTTATTCGCTTTAGCATCTGTGAGCGATGTTCCGCGAGACGAGGCTTTGGAGAAAAATGGCGAACGAAAAGAAGTCAGGCAGACGGAGTGGCTCCTCGTAGTTGCGAAGACAGACGCATAACACGACGGAACCGGTGATGAACCGCACCCACGTCTCACCGCTGCCCACTCTTGCCCACGTCCGCCACGGCACACTTTATATGCTACCCACTTAGTCGGGGTAATTTGTTTTTACAGTTTTCTCCCCGTGTCTCACGCCGAAAGTGACTATTTTTTTTTTTTCAATTACGGTAGCAACGGTTATTCTCGTTACGAGCGCGTATCTCACTTTCATAAGGCGCTAATGCGAAGCTTCCAGCGCTTTACTGCGCTCATAATTACATTCAACGATTCAATAACCATCGCGCTTTTTTTTTTTTACATTCGCTCACCTCGCGTAAGAGAAAGTTGCAATTCTAATAAACGTTGAGTGTCCGTCATAAATCGTCAAATCAAATTGTGATACGTATATATTTGTTAATCGTTTTGATGAAGAAACTCGTTTTTTTTTTTTTATCACCGGTCGCGGTTTTGATTGGAAGTTATTCTTCGATAACGCGTAATGAAGAAAGTTCTAATTGCATTCACAGGAAAACCGGCAAGTATTGAGTTACCACGATAGCTACTGGCATCGGAGATGTTCAACATCTCTAGCCGGTTGTAATATTGCGCAATTTCTTCGACGTCACTACACACGCACGCGGTTTCAGTGAATTATTAACGACGCGGTCGGAAAATTTTTTTCCGTGGCGCAGTTGTAACTGTCCGAGTGCGCTGCCGTCGGAACCGTTGAATTATACGTCGTATCTTCCAGACGCACAAATCTCAGACGCTCTACGGAAACCTCCTCTCTACGCTCTCGTCGTACAACTAATCCGAAGCGACTAACCGGTCATTACCGCGGAATTAATCATTTCCGTGGCCTCTTACACGGGGCTATCCCGACGTATCACTAAATCACGTCTGTGACTTGTTTTCTTCCGCTCGTCGAAGGACATCGAACAATGCGGGAAAGCTGCGAGACAACATAGAAGTTGGAGTTCTCGTTTGTATTGGTCGCGGGATAAAATAAACGACGTAATATCTCGCGAGGTTTACACGATAACTTAACACTTTCCTTTGCTGACGTGAAATGTCAAGTGTCTATATTTCCGATCGTCAGAAATACGTAGAGAGCTGCTGAGAATTGAGAAATTGCCGTCTGTCTAGCGAGTAGCAACGTAGTCGTACACACATCAAAACGCAATATTGCTGTCTATATTACTATTCGCGAAATGACTAGGAATAGGTTATTGGTTTTGAATCGAGCGCGATGAATGCCGTGGCGCCGCCGACCGCGGTTGTTGCTGTCTCGATACTTTCGAGACAGCACCGCATCGTTTGTGGCGAATAAATCCTTACACGATGTCATCGATAATTTATTTTTCAGTTCGTGAGTTTTTTTTTTAAATCAAAGATCATCGATCATATCTCGATTGACTTAATAAAATTCGTTAGATTGACACGAGAAAATAGATTTTTATTATTCAATTTCTATGTGCAACTGAAAGTTGTGGAATATTTATACGACAATTTAAATAAAATTAAATAATATAATAAAATTAAATAATATTAAATTATTACAAAGCGTTAATTTTTGTGAAAATATTTTACTAAAAAAAAGATAAATTACAGAAAAGCGCGCACACACACACACACACATACAGAAATTACTATATTTTACTTAAAAAGAAAATTTATTTAAAAAATTAATATATTTTAAACGTCGATGTGTGCTACTTATACGGGAGTGAAATTGAAACTTTATCGAACGGAAAGAAAATGTGCGAAACTAACTTTGTGAAATCGAGGCGATAGAAAAAAAAAAAAATCTCCACAGAGAAGACTGGCTCCTTGCTTTCACGGTCTTTCGTCTCGATACACACGAAGACCGTCCTTCTGCCTGTAATAACTCGCTACACTCATGTAGATAGGATCTCGACAAATAGCAAGCCTACCTACCGATCGTCTATCGTCCTCTCACGTACACCTACGGTAGGGGATTTTGCATGCCTCTGTGGAGTCACGCGTTCGTGCGTTGCTCCTTTCGCATCGACATGCGGTGATGTGTTGCACGCGCGAATCGCGTACAGTTATGTAAAGTCTGCGCGTGGTGTCTTGGGTGGTCCACGGTCTTCTCCATAATTTATTACAAATTTTGTGTAGTGAGTCGCATTCTTGAGAGAGAGTTTGGTCGCCTCGGGTGTGTTATATGTTTGAAGATACGCAAAGTGGAAAATATTTCGAGCCACTCCCGTACGTCTCATCGATTTTCGTAGAAAAATAGGCCACGTAGCTATCGAAGGGCAATGAGGTATCGATAAAAGCGAATATTAGAGAGTTATTGGGTCGTTATCTTTGGACTATATATCGGACGTCTTGCTCGTGTATGTGCGGGGCACATATACGAGCGGCTCGTTCGGCTCGAATGGTGCCGCCGCCGCACAAAAGCTATCGACATTCCCGATTGGACAAAAATTCAGCCGGGTTCCGTGACTCAGAACTGGAAGCACTTTACGAGAGACGGGGGCCACGGCGTCACGTTTCGCGAATACGGAGCAATAAATTACGCGGTATCGGTAATCGGCGTAGAGCGCGCGCGTGCAAACTTTGTACGCGCGCTGCGCAGCTCGATCGCCTTTATTTCCCATGTCCACGTGTACAACATCGCGCCAGCACGCGGTTGCTCACAACTTTGTTACGATCACTCTGTTTGGCTCGGTGGTCCAAGCCAACCCGCATAAACGATGCATATAACGACGCAACTCGATCTCGAAATCGAGAGTCAATCCGGTATCGTATCAATCTTTCGTTATTATTGTTGTTTCTTCGTCTCTATCTAACATCAACATCAGTTCGAGACTAATTATCTTTTATTGAAGCATTATTACACAGATAATCTATAAATTAAAGTAGTCATCAGGTTTCAGATGTAAGAAACAAAACAGAGAAAATGTTTTCTAAAACACATAACAAGTGATTAAAAATTGCGGATGTCAAGTTTACAAACACATGAGTAAGTATCTATCTTAACGATCTAGATTCTTTGATTCAGGGGCTCGTGCGGTCTGAAATGAACGATTGAAATATAAGAACGGAAACGAAGCCAATTAATAGCGGCATAAATTCAATTCTAGACTGGTCCAGGGAACAATGGATCGGTTTGGAGGCGGGAGGAGAAAAGCAAGCAGCGAACAGCGCATATTCTCTTTTCAATCCAGAGAGAGAGAGAGAGAGAGAGAGAGAGAGAGAGAGAGAGAGAGAAAGAGTCACGGTCTCCGTGGCACTAGAGAAAACCTAACATCATCGCGCAGCGTAGTGTTCGGAAAGGCCTATCAATGAGGGGCGTTTTACAATGTAACGGCGCGCGATATGCAGCCGCAGACAATTACCTGGGCCAGGCCTTCGTTAACTACCTGGCGACGTTGGTCGGTTGCTGCGCTGTTCTGACGGAACCGTAAGTTATATCGGCGTTGCAACGTGGTAGGCTAATGAGTCTACCTGCCGTAATTTTAATTAGATCGACACCCGCTGCGATTGCGATTCGCGCACGTCGCGTGCTTGTCACTGCGAAAGAAAGGTGAAATCCAGATCTCGAAATAATTGCATAGATGTTTACTTTGATTAATGCTACATGCAACTTATTAACCTATTTGGTAACACAAATCTTGAATCTAATGAGTTGCTCTTGTCATTTGCAGAAAAGATTTACGAGCTGAATTGTGTATTAAATTAATATTGACATGTTTATTTTAAATATCTGAATTGTAATTATTGAAGTTTTTGTGACTCAAATGACATACATTTTACAAAGCTGTTTGATTGTGTGAGAAAGATGCAGGTTTTTGCGCGAAAAGAACGTATATGTAAGTCGCGAAGTAAATCAGCAACTCAATTAACGAGTTCGAAGCGGCAAATTTGATGCCCGATATGATCTCAATTTCATCGAGATGCATTTTTTGTTTCTACCATCGCGCCGGTGGTTTTAATCGCCGTGTTTTCCAATATAGAATATTTTTCACGGACGTAATAATCTTTATAACACGCGCGCAAAGAGCAATAACTTGCATAGTCTAGTTTCTCGTAGTAAAATGTAAAAACCGAAAAATGAAATCGATTTCGTATGGCGGTCGCAACTGAGCGAAATCACAACTAATCGATCTCGAGCGAGATTGATTTCACCTATAACACCGCGGTACGGTAATTATTCAGAGATAATAAGGCTCATAATACGGTTCTGCACATTGGACAGTAATTAAATGTCTGCTCGACTGTGTTTTGCACAGCGTATTGCGTATTCTGATCTAGAAATCAAGATCTTGCAAACGCTCGGAATCTTATCACATATATAAATAAGTATCCGTGCGGACAGAAACAATAATTACACATGATAAGCATCTATTTTTATTATCTTGTTTATACGTTCTTCTTATGCAATATGAAATTTGCATTTATACACGAAATTAAATTGCTTTAATGAGTTTAGTTCTTTGTAAAGAAACGGAAACAAATGCAAATTTTGATTATAAATTTGACGATAAAAATATGTTTAATTATGTAATAACAAATAGATAATATTAAGACAAGTAGAGCAACAAAAATAATACATTTTTTTTATTGTTTTGTTAACTAAAGTAATGTTATTACAAATTGTTGAGAAAAGAATTAAAGGTTACAATTTCACAGAATATTTCTTCAATAAATATCGACCACATCTCTTTTTATCGATCATCTGGCACTACAGATTAACACGTTTCTGTCGTGTTTGCGGGAGTGGCAGGCTTTTTTTACGCGATCAACGGCGCCCGACCACACCGTAATTGGAATATAATCGATATAATTACCAAAGAAAAAGAGAGATAGAGAGAGAATAAGGTCGATCGATTGCTTGTCGAAAAGATCTCGCCACAGAGAGACAGGTACATGCAAGTAGGGGGAACGCGTTCTGAGTAGCGACTGCGCATGATTTATCGATCGATCGAAACTGCGCGTTGATCCGAGCGACCAAGGATGCTCTGCAGCACACGGCTGCACTTCATTAAAATGCATACTTCGTCGTACGTAATTCTTTTTCCTTTCATTCTATCATTGTTAACAACCGATTAACGATAACGATGCGAGGCGTGAGCCTCGCTATTAAAGTGCACCCTCGCGATAAGAAATAATTATAAAACCAGCTTGCCTTGGGGGTTATCTTATAATATTAAGTTTCTCGGGTTACCAAAAGTAAAAAAGGTGACGTATGTTAATTAATCATTCGTTGGGCGCGCGTGTCTTTCACGGCAAACAATACGCGCGGCGTATCGACGCGGAAAAGTGGGCGGAATAATTGTGCGATAAGTGAATGCGCCTCGCGCTTAATTATAACAATTACAGTCTCGTTTGGCGCTGCGCGCGGAGCGACGAGCGAGCCGCGGGCATGAGAGAGAAAGGGGTGCGAGATTATTTAATTGCAAGCTCGCGCGCGAGATACTTCACGCCTTACGCCGGATGCGCCAGATGATTAAGCAGCATGGAATTATCATCAATTTCGCACCGCGTGCTGAAAATAAAATCCGACATCACCGTAACATGACTATAGAATTCCTGCTGCTCCGACTCATCCGTGAACTCGAATCTGTCATATTAGCTGATATACGTTATATATTTAATTTTCGACAAACAGCTGACTTCGAAGTCACGTGTGAAAAACGAAGATATAAAAAGTCTCTGTGTATCGCGTATTTTATCGATCCGTAACATTCGCCATAGAATTACGAAATTGAGAAATAAATACCAACAAAAAATATTAAATTATATTTTGTGCTCGTGTTATATGTTTTGATAAAAAGATAGGGGAAGGGGGCAATATGACGAGCTGTATGTACACCTGATGTTTTCGGGTAAAATTTTTTTTTATCCCGTGGATTTAACAACAATACAAACATTTCGATCCATTATGGGATCTTCTTCAATAGAGTTTTTACCTCAAACTGAAAGAAGATCCCATAGTGGATCAAAACGTTTGTATCATTGTTAAATCCTCGGAATAAAGAATTTTATCCGAACGATTAGGTGTACAGCTCGTTATATATTGCCTCCTCCCTATCTTTGTATGAAAAATATTAATGCGCGTTACACCAGATAAAAGATCGGACTTAAACGGATATTGCGTCTCGACGAAAAGAGAATACACGATGGTGGTAAAGAGTTGATAGAAGTACACGAGATTTACTCAAAAAAAAAAAAAAAAAAAACTATGTATATACATATATCGCGGGAGAAAAGCGGTAGCAGACCGGTACTTATGATTAAAAAAACCGAATTAACAGCGGCAACTTACGCGAGCGCAAGGAGATTCTCCAACTGACTACTAATAGAACTAGTAACTACCGGTATATGAACTGAAAGAGATAGATTTAAAAAAAATAAAAGAGAAGAGTCGGGGGAGGGATTGAGAGCGAAAGACGAAAGAGAACACTTGGACGATCACGACAAGCGCGCACGAGAGAGATTTCCACGCTTCGCTTCTGTTTCTTACATCTTCGCATACTGGTTATAGTTACGCGAGAGCGCATTGCGCTCGCGTAGGTAGGCAGAGATACGTCTAAGAGGATTGCGGTTCGCGCTTTCCTTCTGGAATTTCCTGCCCGAGAACATCGATATGAATTCTCAAGACCTGCGGTGATAAATACGGATGCCGTATATACGCCGGCTTTAAAGGAGATTTATTTTGGTCGGCTTCCGCGAGACCACAGACATATAAATTACACGAGCATGAGTGATACATCGCCGCATCGAGCTTTCGGCCTAATTGATTTTCAGATTAAGAGCGACGTCAAATATGATGTTTCTACATCCCGCGCGATCTAATGCAGGTTGCCACAATGTAATAAATAGTTCCGCGTGTTTCGCCACTCCGCGTCTTTTTTTTTTTTTTTTTTATTTCTTTTGATGCAATCTAGTCTCATCTTGTTGCGCGCAGCAAGAAAATTGCCAGAAACGCGCTCGAAGAGAACGTCGAATTATTTTTACTTAACATAAATATTTTTATCTCGGTGCAATATATATATATATATTCATCATTATCCGATTATTCTTGTCAGTCGAGGAATCCCGCGGCGAGAGACACAAACCGCGTGTATCAAACGCCGCGGCTGTAATTCGCGTTTGTGTACCGGTCATAAAGCACGACTTACTTATCCTCGACATTAGATCGGTGTCAGATGCACGTGTGCGCTGGGCCGTGCGCGCTGACGGACACGTGCGTCAAACACAGACGAGCGAGCACGCACCGCGCGCGATGGCCGAGTCTTAAAATTATTACGGCAACGTGCTAAGCGCGATATCTCGACGTGGATGACGCGTAAAGAGTGCGGCAATAGCCGCTGTTAGAGACGATTCCTGCCCGCGAGGATCAACCGCGTGTGGGTGAGAGATCGACGCGCTCGCGCCGCGCCGAGCACGCCTCTCGGCCTCGGAACGGCGCGTGCGTGCGTGCGTGCGTGTGCGTTAACGCGTCGAGAGGGCACACCCGCGCCCGAGGCACGCGCTGCACGCAACACGCAACCTGGAGCACGCCCGGAATTAAGGGAACAGCATGCCGCCACGCTCGGATCGTCATCATTCTTCGAGATAAAGCCTGCCGAGTGGACGGTATCGTCTGCGCGTGTTTCCGCTTGTGAGATGTTCGTGCAATGTCCATTGATATCCTGTACACGCCGTACGTCGTACGTTTCAGTGGAATTCAAAAAGAATTTCGTCGAAGCCTTTGGTGAAATATTAGTCGTACTTTTGAGAAGCTATAATATTTGATAACGACGATATTATAAACTCGTGTTCAAAAAAATTGCCGCATATATCTACTCCGTCTCTGTACCATATGCAATACAATTACAACGCGTTCTGTTGAAATCATTTCGTTGATCGTGCGAGAGATTTGTATACGCGCGTATGTGAATGATGGAATGTAATTAGTTTATTTTTTTTCATACATGATAATTTAACTTTCTCGAGATGCACTTCGGCATAGAGCACGGAAGTACAAGGAACGCGCGGCAGGTTCATATAGCATCGCGTGTTGCATCTTGTCAGGCCATAGATTTAACCGCGCGGTGTGTTATCCGTCCGCGCAGTCCCTTCTTCCTACTCGGGCTCGCTCGTCGTCTTTTACCTCGCCCTCGTATCTCTACTTTGCATACTGACGCTTGTTATAAGACGTCGAGAGGAATTTAAGACTAGATCGCGTATAACGCGATCGATGACATGAAGCACACCACAAAAGGAGAAAGCTAGTCAATTCGAGACTCGCGCGCGCGAAATATTTTATTTGCGCTACTTTCTAATTACATCTGATTACGTAAAAACGATTGACGGGAAAGATTTGTGGAAACAATTTTGCGCTCCCGGAATCGGGAGCAAATTGGGAAGAGTGTCATTTTCGGGTGTCACGGGGGCGCGCAGTGAACCGATAAAAGATGTTGAACGACGCCGGGATCGGACGTAAGTATGCGCGATCTGTGTGTGTCGTGGATCGACGTCCGACGATCTACCGGCACGATAGGTCCGCTAGAGAAACGGATAACAGCGTTGTGCGATTAAATCTATGGGCCTGCCTTCGACGGCTTCGGTCTTGACCGAAGGTACCGGGGATATTTGTTTCGGGATGAGAATATCCATCTTGTACGCTCTCGTGCTCCTGCGGGGATCTATCTCAAGAGCGATTGTGAAATTCGAGAAGTATGCAGATGCGGAAGTCGCGCGCGGAGGAAAATACGTGAATTTTTTTTCGTTTTTCTCGATTTGCATTGTCGGAAACTTTCATTAGGAATCTAATCTAGTATTTTTTTTTTGTTTTTTTTTTTTTTGTTTTACATATTCGCAGAAAAGTTAATTTATTCGCGCGCATTGTTGTCAGATGCATTAAGGAAGTATCAAAAGAACATTAATCAACATTATGCCATTGCATATTAGTGCATGCGCGCATCAACCTCTTGCGGCTCGATAATAAATAATTGAAGTGCCTGCATGACCTATCTACCGCGCATCGCCAATCTCGGCAATTCTCTGTTCTCTTCCTCCCTCGTGTTATGGAGTGTACCCGCTGAGACGATTAATCACCGGGGCGAGTAATTGATAAATTATTCGTATCGAGGGCGGGGACAACTCCGCCGCGCGGCGCGAACTCCCCGTTTCTTTCTCTCACTTCGCGCCTTTCGTTTCCGCCGACGGCGGATTATAAAGTCAGTACGCGAGTACTATCGCACGCGGTAATCTTCCGCATCGAATCATGGAAGGCTAATGCCGGATAAAATCACTGTGTTATCATTAGAACAATTTACATGTACTTACTCCGTGCTTTCTATTATCTTTATATAATTTTTATTTTTATTTTTTTTTTTCAATTTCTATCTGTGATACGTGAAAATAAAATATCAAAATGCGATGCATATATGTGTATATGTAATTAATAATAAAGAAACAATGCCATGTGAAATCGGAGTAAAACAATACAATAAATAAATAGTATCACGCGAGATAAATAAAATTTCAATCTTGCGATTGTAGATCAGCAGAAGAATTTATTTATTTATTTATTTTTTTGTTTTACTCTATGACAGACGCGTAATTTCGTAATTAGGTCCGTCACACGTGCTATTAATCAATCCACGAATCATTAATAATATTGTAGTTTCGAAAGTTATTTGATTTGATATTTTTCATCGAAACAAGATAGTATACGGTATCAGTTTGCGAGACAGTTAATGCGATTCGTTTATTTGAGCTTCGTTTCCATCTCGACGATCAGCAATCGCAGTCACTCTGAATTCTTTCGCGACCACCGTCGGAGTTTAATTTTGATACGCGCCTACGCAATATCATCGCGATCAATGGTCGTTGTGAGTGAGAGAGATGGCTCTCGTTGGCCGGGTCAAAAGCGTACTCGAGCGGGAATAAATGCCCGACAACTTCGAACGATGGTAGTAACAGCTCGAGCGCGAGCCTCATGGAATTTATCGGACGGATCATCGCCGAGGTAAGAAGGTCGGGATTAACGGTGGTCGCGTCCAGTACGAAAATAAAACGCTCCTTAAAAAGCCTCTCCGCGCTGACCCGACATGCCCGTCGCTGCGTCGCCCGATGGGCAATGAAAAATGCTGCCAGCAACGAAACCTTTACGGGGCATGCGCCTCGGACATTTCGCAATGTTATCGCGTGAATCGCGCGAGAATTGAGCCGTTCCTTCGACACGTTCATTGATCGTTTCTTTGTCGTCAACGCTTTAGGCAGGCGGAAGCGTATAAATTCTTTTGTGTCGCGTGTACCTGTTGAAGAACGACATTTTTAAAATAATCCGCTCAAGAATTAACTCACAGATCAATTTTGCATAACAATTTGCAAATCAATTGTCACTTCAAAAGAATTTATTAAGAATGTGTTTTCTCGTATGCAACATTTTTATTACTTTAAACTTGTTGCAAACGCAATAGACTCTCAGTCGAGAGAGAAACTGAATATTTAAGGAGCAACATCGGCGTAACCATTAATCATGGTGGACAAAGTACAGTCTGCAGTTGCGTATGCTGCACATTTCGGAGCAAAACGGTACATGGAAGGAAGGCGCGCGCGCTCGCAGTCTCAAGCACGTTTCAATGACTGCGCGCGTCGAGATTTTTGCGCTCCGCGATGTTCACGCAGCGTAACCGCCGCGCATGCGTATCAACGCCTATCTTCGCCCGACTTTGTGTGTCGCAAATCTCGAAAAAGAATAGCCAGCAGCAACCCCGCGGTTTCTCCGACTCGTAGACGCTATCAGCACCGAGCTCGGGTGTGTGACCGAGGGTGTCCGTTCCCTCTTTTGCGTAGCGTCGACGACACGAGCTCGAGTCGCTCGAGACGCATGCGAGCGTATAGCACCGTGCAGTTTTGTGTCCGATAAGTTACTCGCCACGCTTTGCTGACCGATGTGATAGGCGGGCGCCAAGACCACCGACCGTCTGGGAATGTGTCTCCCTTGAAATCGGGACGGAGCGCCGCGTCTAGATTTAAGCGGCGCGCGCGTTGCATTATCGAACAATACACTCCGGGGAGACGTAACGATAGACGTCTCGCCGGATCGTGGCACGAAAGGTACAAAAGGGTCGACGACGACCAATAACGACTCTAGGTCGACTCCAGAATAGAAGCGATATTGCGTCAGTATTCAGATTGTAGATACAATAAATACGACGTAAATAGTTACTGAATTGTTACTGAAATCAAGCGCGTAATCTCGCTGATATTGTACAAAGTCGCGCGTAAAAAAATCTCTTGGATTCTGTACAAAAAATTTAGCAAGTGTTTGAAATTACACGAAATGCAACGAACAATGATATAAAATACAAAAATTGTTCAATGGTTTCATGAAAATTTTACACTTAGCAACTAATTCTTTCAACGATTTTGCGGTTTGAAACAATTTATATTCCGCTGCCCGCGCGTTCTATCTGTTTGAATCGCACAACATCGATCTTCCGACTCAACACCTACGATTTCATTAAGTCCACCGGTGTGTCTGCCCTCCTCTCACCTTGCGCTTATATACGCACGCTTCGCCTTCGATGCACTTCTCCGTCGACGATGCGTCTAGGCGCAAAAGTCACGAACTTCCCACCCTTTCGAGGGTGCAAAGACACGAAGCGGGACTTCCTTCGGCGCGGTGCAGCGCGCGATCGCAGGCTGGGGGACGCGCTCGAAGCCGGTTCTTGCGCCACGCACAATGGGCGCGTTGCGACACACGCGCGATTATACGCGCCCGCCGCCTGGATACGTTTAACTGCCACGTTAATTTATTCGTGCCGCTGCTTATCGAGGGCGGCTGCGCGCTCTCTCGCGAGAGAGCGATCGGCGAAAAATTCCGCGTCTCGCGTGCGGACGACACACAATGGACCATTCACAACGACTGTCGATAAGCGCAATTTCTCCGCGAGAGATATTGAAAATTTGTAAATTCTCGGACGAGTTTTTAGACGTTGTTAATCGGAAATACAAAGTCCGAAGATGTAATTTTATTATTAGTCTTTACAAAAACGTGTATATAAATATATACTAAATTCTTAAAAATATTTTAATATTAACTTATATTCCAATTAATGAAATTTAACTTTATTTAAGAAAAAAGACTCGTTTCTCCTCTGTTTTACGTGTCATATCTTATATGTTGCATAACACGTCGCGGATTAAACAAACATCCAATCATGATTTCCTTGTAAAAAAAAAAAAAAAAAATTAAAGAAGAGAAAAAGAGATGAAAAATGCCTTGAAGAGATACACCGGGCTGTCGATCGTAGCTTTCCCGAGTTTCTCGATATTCTCGAAGGTGGTCCACGACCGCATGTCAGCGCACAAAATGTTCGAATGTGTACTTCTCTCATAGCGTGTAGCATCGAGAAAGAAACGCTAAGAGGCACCCATCTGTGACCAATACCGCGCCCCGATGCCGATTCTCGCGCGCCAGGATCCGACAATAAAACATGATATTTACACACCGGGCGTACACTATAATTGGCAATATAGGGGGGCCCATGGACTCGCAGTAGACGATGCCTACAAGTGTAATCCATTAAGATGCGCCCACTTTGTTTCCCGCCGGTGAATGAGCGCGCAATCACCATATCGCTGTGCGATTAGAATCGCGCTGAATACGCGTAACGCGCATACACACGCTGATTTATACGCAAGTACGAGTGGATGTTCCTCATTAAACGCGCCAGTACTATTTTTCTTTTTTGAAAAAGGTAGTTGAGAGAGAGAGAGAGAGAGTGCAAAAATATTAATGCAATGGACGTATCAGGTAATTTAATTACTATGTATTTCTCACACAGGAATACATAGTATTTTCTCAAAATTATCGCAAAATGTCAGTGTGAAACAGGTTTATACTTGATAGGTTTATATTTTTCGATAGACACACATTTTTCGTAAAATATTGACTTTTTTGAAAATGATCAGAGAGAAATCCGCACATGAAAGTCCATCGACTCTGCTAACTTGCGAGTAGGCATCGCGTATTCACACATCGCAGCTATGCGCTCGTTAGTGCATAGGCGTGAGCAGGTCGCCGCACGTTGATGTGTCACCGTGCATTGCGTTTCGCAAGGTATCGACAGACTGCGTCTACCGTTTTATAATGCGTAGTCATGTAAGAAGGCTTACTCACTATCGGGAAAAGAGATAAATTGATCAACAAACATAAAACTATTTTGTTTTTCTTTGCTATTCTAGACACAGATATTTGTTACAAATTTTTATGCGCACGTAGTGTTTTTTATGTAAAAAAAATTTAGTATTTTGTTCAGATTCATCTCTTCTCACGTTTGCCTGTGGAATGTAGAACGCGAATGTGATAACAGTGAAAAACAGTGAAACACATATCGTGAGCAGTGAAACAGTATCGTGGAAATCTCATAATGGCGTAGATCATTATCTGCACGCCATTATTATTAAGCAACTTATTGCGAGCAACAGAAGAAGGATTAAAGAAAAGAAATGCGGATAATGAGATTTTCTAATCGCGAACGGGGGAAGAAAGGCTCGAAAGCGAGAGAGAAAAACGGGGGGTCTGTATTAAGGCCTTCGCGGTCACGAAGAAACTCGTGCCCTCATTCTTGACGTCAATGACATTACGTGTCAATTTTGTGTTTGTGCAATATCTGTCTCATCTAATTTTAGTTATGATGTAAGTATTTTGCCTGACGTGTTAACTTCTTCTGTGAAGTAATTCAGGTTGCGCGCAGTTTTTTTGTTTGTTTTGTTTTGTTTTTTTCATCCATTGATTTTCTTACGCAATGCATTACGAGTATCTCGTTATTGATCTCGCTCGCTCGGTGACTTCCTTTTTCTCTCGTTTTCTCGACGGAACAGGGGTGTTCGCGCACACAGGTCGTGAGGTAATTTTTCGCGCGAAGCCGCCAATTACCGATCGCGGTTCTCTCTTATCGCGCGACAACGCCTCCTAGAAAGTCAATTTAGCGGTCTCTCGCCTCTCTATGTCGGCCGGCGAAAAGTCGGCTCGATATTATTCCGAGCGAAATCGGGAGATCGCGACTGCGATTTCAGGAGGGCGAGAAAAACCTGCTCTCCATCCACGGTCGCGCGCGAGAGCGGGATCTTACGACACGCGTCGCGCGCGCCGCCGCGCCGCCGAGATGTAAGCCGCCGATATAAGATTTATGTTTCCCGCGTGGCGCGCGCCTAAGAGGCGGATTAGAGATAAATCGGCTGTGCGGGCGCGCGCGGGACGAAGCAGGGAATTGCGCTAAGTATAATGACCAAATTTGGAGCAATCGAGACTACTTAAGTGCGCTCGTGTCGCCAAGCTCGTTCGAGCGCGCTCGGCTCTCTTTTGCCGACGCTTTAAGCGAATGTCGCCCGCTTTTAACGAGCGCCAGTTCTCTCGATTCACAGGCGGCAGTAAATAAATATATTAATTGTGGGAACGTTGCGGAAACGCTTGAAATGCTGGAAACGCGGGCGAAAACGTGCGAATTTCGCTTTCGACGCAAATTGAATCGCGGACAACTCGTGCGAGCGCATGTGGCACGTGCACACGCTCGCGAGAGCAGGTTCTGCGTTTTGTTTCGGCGAATTCGGCTCACAGGCTTATAGCCGCGCAAGTTTATGGGTTACGCGACGGCATATATTTAAAGCGTCCCGCGGCTGTGATATAGCCGCTCTGAACTTTCGTTACGCCCACGCACGAGCAAGCGACCGGGCGCGAAAGACAATGTGTGTGGCTGCGTCGGCTGTTTCCGGAAGTCGCTGCTTTTGGCACATCGTAAAACTGCCGAAATTTTGCATCGTCGATTTGTTTCTGATTTTTTTGTTTTAATTGTTTCAAAATTTTCGAGAAAAACAATCAATTATTTAATCTGATATTTGATGCTAGAATCAATTGATTCAAATCCATTTTGTAAAATAAAATTAAGAAACTCGATGATAAATAATATTACATTGCGCAAATGAAGAAACGTACCTATACGTAATCACTTCATTAAGTCGGCGATGTATTATGATTTTTAAAGACTGTCCGAGCCGTCGTCAAGCGCGCCTTCTCGATTAGTCAATCACAATATATGAGGTCCGTGGATCAACCGTCCGAATCGCCGGGATCATCGGTGCCACATAAACCGTAATTGGAGATCGATCGTACGATTGAGCAATGACGAATGATCCGTCTAAATGCTAAAGTGTCTGTAATGCGCGGTCTCTTAAAGTTATTAAATCTATCTGTCCATCCTTCTGTCTTTCTCTCCGCGCTCTTTTTAGATCCATTAATTTCGGTTTGCGGTATCTCATTATATATATATATATATATATATATATACGTGCCTTGGCGCGATAGTCCACGAGATTTCGACCAAAAGCGGGTTAGCCGTCGAGATTATGCGAAGTATGCAGCTCGCTTTGAAGATAAGATTATCATTTTGAAAGGTTTGTCTCGCGCAGCGAAAGGCAAAAGCCGCGCGACAAAAGCAAAGCATCTAGGTCATTCGTCAGTTCTTCATGTTTGTACGAAAACTTATTTCGACCGGTTTTTGATAATAATAATAATAAGTACTCCGCCGATGCAAAATATGACAAATTCTCTTCTTGCAGCTATGCTAAATATTTTGCATTTTGTAAATTTATTTATTTCTTTTGTTTTTTTTTTTTATTTTATTTCCACAATTATGTATTACGCTTTACGACACTGTCTTCTTTATCTTACCTGAGAATGATTTTTTTTTTTTTTTTCACATAAATTCTCTCCGACTCGCACTTTCTCGTCTCGAAATCGATGACGCGAGATCGAAACGTCGATGAGACCAGAGTGTCGTCGAAGTTCGGCGACGAGGAATCTCGACGGCGTGCCGAAAATTCTGCTTCCTTCGCGGAACCATGCGGGTACAAGTCCAAGAAACGCATCGAGCGATGTGTCGCATACGTGAGGGAGTCAATGGCGGTCAATGGCACGAGCGAGCTCGATCAGGTCCACCAGGAGCAACATCTCACCGACTGGCGTAGCGGGCGGCACCTGGACCGGACTTAACTCGGCTCAGCGAACGCTCAGCGAGCATCGTTAACCGGGCTTCACAACAAGTCCCCGCTGAGCTGATTATTCATTTGCATTAAAGATTTAATCAATTTTGCTGTTCAACGTGAAATTTTCACTCGCGAAAAAAATGAATAATGACGAATCGGTGGAATTTTCAGACTTTTTTTTTTTTTAGTTTTATAAGAATTCGTGAATCTTGCATTATACATCTTTCTTTGTACGAGAGATTTTTTTTATAAATATAACAATTATAAATTACGATCGAGTTAACGTGAATAATTTTCTTTGGCTCGCGTCTGCGTCAGCACTTCGCAATCTTCGATTGACATAATGAAATTAATAAAAATAATAATTAATCGACAGTAATTTGAATCATCGGCGATGTCGCGTTTTGACTTTTCATTCGTCACGCTGCTTAAATGAGGACAGGTTCGGCGATCTTTTTTAGGCGCGCCGATAAAAAATGTCTACGCGATCCGGTTGCGTTGAACAGATCGCGTGAGTGATTAGCGCGCGCGCGCGCGCGCGAGAAGATATATTTTTTTTTCTTTCCGGGATTATATCCCGGGACGATGATTAATCGAGCCGGCGTAGCCACCAAAACACCAGCGACGATGTTAACAAATTCTCGCGAGCGGGTGCGATCATTAACTCGGTGTGAGGGTCGCCTAAGGCGACATCGAAGCGGGACCCAGAAGCGTCGCCGCTTCATGCTTCCGAGAACATTACCAGCCGTGATAATCGGCGCATTTATCTCCGCCACCCCTCTTCTGTCGCGATTCTCGCCTTGTCCTTTTCATCGATTTTCGTCTTTACTCTTTCCTTTGTCTTTCTTCTTTTTTTTTCTCTCTCTCTCTCTCTCTCTCTCTCTCTCTCTCTCTCTCTCTCTCTCTCTCTCTCTCTNTCTCTCTCTCTCTCTCTCTCTCTCTCTCTCTCTCTCTCTCTCTCTCTCTCTCTGGAATACTGCCATTTTTCAGACCAAAATGCGAAGTACTTTCTTTTGACAGCGAGAAAATTCTTTTTTTTAAGTAACTTTTAAAGAACATCGCGAACACTTTATCTATTTGCATTTTCTAAAAAAATGGCGCGTTTCGAAGTACTTTATATGTTGTATTTTCTGTACGCGCGTTAATTGTATGTCCACTTGCATTCAAAAGATTAGAGATTGCAGATAAGAAATCATATATTCACGTATCTTGCATTTAGTACATAAATCGATCAGAACCCTCGAAAGGGTCGCGACCTTAGCTTAGGGCCTCGGGCTTCCCAATTTTTCACCAGTTGCTGGAGCACGGAAAAAGAGAAAGGAAAGGGCTTGACAAGCGAAGTCAGTCGACGATAGATAATAGAATTTCGTGTCGCGGTGCCGCGATTTATCGGATCTCAGCGTAATCGATTCGTCGTCCAGTCGACCGGTGTTGAAATTCTTGGCCCGCGGTGAGGCGTTGGAACCTCGCAGAGGGGTCTGCAGGCCCCGAACGCGCACGCTTCGTACCGCGGATTAGAGAGATTGTATCGAAAAACACGACTTGGCAAACGGTACGCGCAGCCAAAGAATAGTCCTAAATAAATGTGGATCTAATTGACTTAGACTTTCCGTTAACATTGCTGTAGTGTGTGTGTAGATTCTAAACGATCTTTTAACCGATCTTTTAACTTATAACATTCCGTTCCTTGACAGTGTCGTAAAAATATGCTATAAATCAAATGCCCCGTAATCGATTCTCATAATAATATTATAACCGTCGTATATATATTAATATTACATAATATATATATATATACATATAATGTTGCGTTTTTATTGTTATCTTTTCTGCTTTGATTTTGGTCGCGCAATTTGCTGTGTGCGTCGTGTCATAAAACAAGTAAAAACTGTAAAGATAATTTTTTTTTTGCCCGTAATTCAATTTACAAGCGATAATATAAATTTCCGATTTAATTTCGGCCACCCACCTTTGCGTGTAAAAACTGCGCGGAGGACGCTAAGGACCGAAGTATGTAGGACGCGCGCGTATCGTGACCGGTACGTACACCTGAATGCGCCGCGCGCATCCGAGAGTCGACGACGTTTCCGGCGAGTTCGCGCGCGCCAAAATTACACACATTTAAGCTGTCGAACACAACAAAACGTCTCGCATTCCACCGCGATACGTAAGGTGGTCTCGTGCCGCGCAACATTGTCGACATTCGCGACGATCGACGGCGACTCGACGCGATTTCTCTGAGACGAAATTTACTAAAATCACACGGATTTAAATTCAAACGCGTCGTAACGTATTTCACGCGATACAATATGATATCGCATGGCATCCACGTGGATTTCTCGTAATATTGTCGGAACAACATCGACGATTTCTCTCGAATCTCGCGAACCTCGCGAAGAAAGTACGCATCGTACGTTGGCCAATACTTATCCGACCGGCAAGAATCGCAAGTCGGTATTAAATGGAAGGCTACCGGAGACTCTCGCGCGCCTGTGCTGCCGCCTTCGCCTTCGAATTATTCTAATGTCACGACGCTCCTGCCGCTAGCGAGCTCGATTTATCGGCGTCTCGAGATACGCTGATATCTACGCGCGCCTTACGGACGAGGAAGGACATCGCGACCGGATCCCCTCGAAGGCTGTCTTGCCTGCGTCGGATTGCGTCGTCGTATCGGTATTTCAACGTATCGCATTTTCAAATAAAAAAAAATTATTATAGAATATTGCGCTTTTGCAACAATTATATTTTAATATTGTTATAAGTTTTTTTTTTATATATGCGATATATATTACAATTTATTATTGTACATTCAGATTGTGGAATAAATGCGAGAGCCTGTTTGTTTGTAACAGAGTCTCAGCTCTTCTAAGGATCGACTAGAAAACGCTAAGCTCATGGGAAATGCGAGACACACACAATGTTGCTATCGTCCTGGCACACGCTTTTGCCAGTACCAAATCTCTTCCACACGGCTGAAATAGGTCGCTCGTAAAAGTCGCGCTATAAATTCACCCTGAGATCGGTGTCGCCGTGGAAATCTTATACAGGGGAGAAGCGGTCGTAAAACCGACTGCCGCGATTCCACACGGTGAGGAGATTCCTCTCCTTCTCCACCTCCTCCTCTTCCTGCTTCTCAATCGGATACGTACGAATCTGTATTAACACGCGTCCGTTACTTTTTAGCGTTTTTATGAGCTCGCTCTGTCACGAATTACGAAGCATGTTGTTTACACGAAGGACACTCGAGATGACTAAATTACAGCGGTTGTCTGCAATACGCGCAAATGTTTTATAGGACAAGATTATAAAAATGTTATTTCCAGACGACTTACTTTTGATTAATATCCGTTATTAGCGGTATATGTGGTCCATAATCCGACGCATATTTTTGAGGACGGGTATAGATTTGCAAATGCAGGTAGTTTCGAAGAACCGTCTGATTTTCAACATCTGGACGTTAAACTTTGTACGAGATCTTAAGGATTCAAGGTATTTCCGTGGTATGATCGCACGCACACGTGATTCTGCTCGCGAACGTTTCGAATCGATACCTGCCTTTAACGTATCTTCCGTCTCGAAGGTGGCAGCTGGCATTGGATGGCACGCTCCCACAAGCAGTCGAAGAAAAGGAGAGAAAGAGAGAGAGAGAGAGAGAGAGAGAGAGAGAGAGAGTGCGCTTTTATACATCAACGCTATTGTGTCGCGATTCGACATCAGATAGATACGATATGTGATTCTTGCACCTGAAGAGCGAGAAAAATTCGTGACAAATAGAAAATTTTAACAAACTTTAACATACAGACGATGATAAATTGATAAATAATTGATTCATTGTCATGAATTGATTGTCGTACAATTAAGACTTAAATTGTACAAACAAAGATATATTACACGCACTTTAAATTCTTTTTTGTGCGATTACAAATAATAAAAACGGTCGTGTTCGCGTGCTCGATCGTGCAATCAAAAGCAAAACGAATATCCGAGAGCCTTATAAAAATTACAAAAAAAAAATAGAGAAATCCGTTAGACCTTGTGAAGATTTGACTTGAGGGGACCAGGTAGAATCCAAGCGCGGCTCTTCCAGAACCATGTGCGATTGAAAAAAAAAAGTCGTCGCTCCTGCGACGAAAATCTCGACGGGACGATGCTCCCTTGTTCTTTTTAAAGTTTAAAGACGGTACATGTATATGTATGTGAGATCCTATGTGCCTTCAGCCGAGATGCCCCCGAGTACATATCTCGGTCTCGCCAAAGACGCAACTAACCTCGCGGGGCCTTAGCTCCGATCCATTCAAGATCGTACCTCGTGCAGGCACTTTGTAAGCCGCGAGCACAATAAAGCCAGCCAAGCTGAAAGGTACCTGCTGCCCGAAAGGTACCTTCGAGGTCCTGGACACCTGCGTCAGAAGACTTTTGATTTTTCTCCTGCCGCTGCGTACTCGCCGAATTTGTCATTCACCCTGGGCCAAGGTGCGCACTTCGTGTTAATGAACCCTCAACCCCTTGACATTGCTTTTCCCGAAGGAAGTGGGTAAAACGCTCGAGTTATAAATGGAGTATATACCTGCGCATACGTTGAGAAGCGTTATTTTATTTTAAAATTAAAATTAAATGTCTTCATTACAAGATTTACATAAGAAAAAAAGTATTCACGGCAGTTGTAGAATAGAGCGAAATATTGGAAGATTGCTGTTTAATTTTTTCGAAAACTTCACAAATAAAACGGAGCCGTTGCAACGCAATATTCTGTTTAAGATTCCGCGCGAAGTCAACAGTGGGAGGCACGCGATATAGAAGAGGACTGAAGTTCGACTTAGCCGGAAACTCATGCGTGTACGTGATCCTACGCCGCGCCATTGAAAGTCCCACTAACCGGGCCCCGTGACGAAGATAAAATACGTCGTATGTGCTGACATTAACCAAATCTGAACAAACACGCTGCCGAGTATGTGTTTCCCTATCTCTTTTTCTCCCGCTTGTTCTCGACCAGCTGGTCGAGTCCAAACAGCTCCATCCCCCAAAATTCGACCCTTACCAGCGACGATGCGCCGCATGTGTATGTGCGAGCGTGAAATAAAAAGCGAATGAGGCCCCTGGAACGGTACACCCCGGGGCCTTTCAATGGAACTCGTGCGGATCCGCGCACGGAGTATGTGTAAACGCGCCTAGTCGGAAAACCTGATCGAGAGAACGAACTTGATATCCAGTCTGGAACGTAACCGGGTACAGTTAGATCAGGATATTCGCGGTTGAAGTCGCGCCGCACGTCTCTTCCCGAGGGATCGTGTGTCTCGGTAACGTACACGCGTTGGAGTAGCCTTCTAATGAGCGATAAAGTACTGGAATCGTTTGATATCTCTTCTCGAGTGTCTCATCGCGTGCAAACAGCAAATAATATAATTTGAGTCTCTGCGACAACACGCCTACCATCGTCAATAACAAAATATGACCTACTTAACGCTTTTAAATTTCATTTACTTTGCACGTAGATACAAAGACACGTGTATAGAGAGAGAAATAGAGAAAAAAAATCTACATATTTTAGAAATAATAGCATTCGTTCGATCGAGTGATCTTATCGAAAAGGTATTATAATTGTTGAGCACGTGTACTTGAGCACGTGCGTGTCTTTTGATATCGGTGCGAGGTCGCAATCGCCGGATAATGGGAGTAACCGATGCGAAGAATGCAGGTCGATTTCCCCCACCTCCGCGCGTCATGGCAAAGATCAAGGCGGTCCAGCGACGATGACGTCGGATCTAACTCCATTTTCACGGTTACGCAAGTGCAATGGCGATTGAACACGCCGCTTCTTCGTTCGCCTTGTCGTCTTTCAATCTGCATTTCATGCGGATCAGAAAATCGATTCATATGCACCTTCTGTTCTCATTATTTTTCTGACATTATAACTTTATGGTTCATCAATGTGAGTTTTTTTAAAAAAAAAAAAAACATAAGAACTGCGTTAAGTTTCTTTGTTGGCTTTTTCGAGCTTCTTATTATTTTCGTGAACTTTGTAAAGGATAAAGAAGGATAATTGACGTCATTGAACGCTTTCACACCCGACGTACCGTGGACGTATGTGAGCACCAACTTTTTCTTCAGCATCGCCGATTTTCTCTTCGTCTTCGTCTTCGTCTTCGGTCGCGGTGATTGATAATCCTGACGGACGTCGGCCGTAGTATTAGCGTCACGGTGTTCGCCGTTCCTGTCGCAAAATGACGGGCACGCAAAGAAACAGGGAAGCGGACAAGAAGAGGAGGCCGCCCGTGTATTGGCCTCGCAACCTGATACCGACCGGCAACGCAGTTTTATTCGCCGCATCATAACGGAGACTAAGTCACTGATCGAACTTGTGTTGCCTGATAAACATAAAATCAGTCTTAGTTTATTAACCATTTATAAATCATATATTTTTGAATTTCTTTTTTTTTTTGTTTAATTTTGAAGAAAAACGCATTACACAAACAAATAAGTTTAATTACAGAGCAAGAGTATATGTTTTACACGCTTGTATTATTTTGTTAATTTCCGTTGAAATTTCTCAACACTCTTAAATGATTGCTCTTGAAAAGGACATAAAGAATTGTTGTGCAACGTCTCCAACTATCTAAAAGAACCAACGCTTCAAACGCGCAGGTTTAGATCTATAATGCAGGATTTATTTGTTGCATCGGCACCGGCTGGAATGTGTTGCGCGCAGAATCCCAAGGGCAGAAGCTTGGCGGTAGCGCACCATATCCCGACGACGGGAAGGGCCAGGTGCTACCGCGGGGCGCGTGTCCGTGTTGGGGTAGGGGGCAGGTGGGCCCCCTGCATTGTCAATCTCTGCCTTTCTGTACCTCGTATGTGCGCGCGCGTGTGCGTCTCGACGCGCGAAGGGTTCACCGACGATGATGACGACGATGCACAAACGCGCGTAAATACGTCGTTCGGCAGGCACACACATACACACACACATATACACATGCGCGTGCTTATAAGAAGGCCCTGCTCACGCGCGAACAGGCCCCAGCTTGGCCTGCGGGTTGCGGAGGGTGCGGCTAACACATAATGAGGATGTACGCGGATGAGGAGGGGTAGCTTCTCGGATTGGGGTTGATGTGTGCCCACCTCGACTCACCTAGCCGAACGAGCACTCTCGCTATTGTAAGTAGAAAAGGCAGGTGATGAGAACGGTCGGCACCACGCGACTCCGCACGACGGTTCTCAATTTGCAAATATGAAAATAAAAATGAAATGTGATCTTGTCCCTTGAGATTTGTATCGTCTATGCAAAAGAGGTGAATATTTGCGATTCTGAGAACACGTTTTCTGTTTTATGAAGGCAAATTTTGTTACAATGTGTGTGTCTGTTGTTTTTTATTTTTTATTACAGTTTGTAACACAATTTTTTATTTCGAAATCAAATTTAAATATTTTGCTTCAAATCTTTATACGTTTTTTTTTTTAATCAAATTATATAATTTTGTATTTAATTAATACTGATACATTGAAGTTTTTAGTTTAAAAATAAATAGAGATTTTGTATATGTCATTATTATAAATCGATCTTGATTAAATATCAAGTTTTTATCAAATTTTAAGATCTATTGAGAACCGTCGTTTCTATTCGCAATATGTTCCAGTATAGCGTTACTTTATTGCATCACAGGCTACAATGTGCAAAAGTTGTCCCATCCCACATCGATACTTGAAGAGGGCACGTGCCATCATCTGTCTTCGCTGGACCACATCTGGAACGGAGGCGATACGCAAGTCTTTTTTGAAACTCAGTTGGACATTGCTTTTATCCCTGTACTGCTTCTGCGGATTCACTTTATTTTTGTCAATACAACATTGGCTAGACTCGTCTTTTTGATAATCAAATGAATCAAGTACAGTATAACGTGTCTCGTCATGGAATTAACTGTTTGAGTCACAGAAATGAAAACTGAAGGCAAGTGCCGAGGTTTGCAACAAAGAGTGCTTCTGATTATATCGCGTGGTTGCTCTGCACGAAACAGCTTCTCGAGCTCACGGGAAAAAAAAAAAAGAAAGATGCTGGACGACAAGAGAGAAAAGTCTGGCACGCATGCATGAGCAAGAAATCGTAAATCCAAGGAAACGCTGTAAATCTGCGCCCGTGGACAATGTGGCGCGAGTCGGAAGCGCCGTGATCAACGCGTGGATCAGTGAGACCGCCGTCCTGGCGTGGCCAATGAGATTACGGTCTTCTGGTTCGCGCTTATGCCCGTCCGAGACTATCGCTTTAACTGGTCCAAGTCGGGTTGGGTCCGGTTGGTGGTGAATAGCGCGAGGAGATTTCAAGGATCTATCAGACTAGACGAGTGCTGAATAGATGTGTAGTCTGTATAAGTCTCTTTGAATTGTGAAGCATCTATGTATATTAATATTTTTAGCTACTGGTTTACGCAAGCGGAAGGATTTCCGTTTTCGCGTTTGTTATTTCTCGATCGCCAGAAAAAAATAAAAGAACAAAGAATTTATAATCTTTCTGGGGGGAAAAATATGTATTTAATTTATTTAATATAGATATATATTATTATATCTATTATTAAATATCTGTTATTAATCTATAATATACGAGTATATCTTTTTACAAGATATAATTAAAAATATTTGACGTAAAAAATTGAGACAATTTGTTTAACGTTTTTAATTGTAATAGAGAATATACACTATTTTTAGCGTGTAAGGAGAGATGGGTGTTAAAAAAATAAAAGTTTCTACTATTTTCCTCACTTGATTTCATGGGGATTTCAAGATCAGGCATTGCGCAAAAGCGTCGGCGCCAACCGGAATTTACGCGCGCGTTTATTACATCTCTCGCGAGTATCTATTATACTTATAAAGCATATTGTGCCGACAGAGTAAGGTCGCGAAGCGACGAGCTCAACATTCAAGCATTAATTACCTTGGGTCGCAAATACGATTACGACCGATTACAATCCTTCCCGAGAATATTAATGATGTGTAACGCGCTAATGCGATTCTAACGGCGTATTATTAAAGCCGCTTTGCCATTGCAAATCTTGCAACCTGCGGGCGCAGAGGGCGGGATGCGAGAAAAAAAACGGAAAAAGTTTACGAAATAGATCTCTAAACGCGCTTGTTTAGGCTAGCTTGAGCTAGCTCATTAGTGAAGGTTGGTGTTTTTCTTCTTTCTTCTTGTGCGCTCTCGTAATTCAACCACGCTCTCGCGCCGCTTGTCGTGCTCTCTTTTTACACACTTAGTTCTCCTTTTCTCACTCTCAGCTCTCGTGATTCTCTCTGTCTCTCTTTCTCGCGCGCGCTCTGGAAACATATAATAGCGCGGTCTTAAACACCCGAGCAACACCGCGTAAGACAATCCCCCCTATCAGCGCCGCCGTAATAGCCGAGCAACGTAGTCAAGAGACAATCGCTCTACGCGGCGTGGGCTTACGAGCCGATCCTACACCAACAACAACGTCTGCGCGGATTGCTGGTGCATCTTATGCGTACCTGCGTGCGCGCGCGCGTCTCTCTAGTCGATAGATCGCCTCGAGCTTCGTCCTTAAATGGCAGCGCGGAAGAAACGTTGCGGATCTTCTTTCTGGCGTATGAATTATTATGCCGCGGCGTGAACTGATACGTGTTGCGAACCGATGTCAACTGACGCGTGATCGTGATCGTGGTAGTAGTCTCGCCGAGCCGCGAGAATTTTATGAACCGGTTTCTTCGAGAAATTATGGGCGCTTGTTCCGAGAGAAGCGACGTCTCACTACTCTTGGCAGATTTTTTCTTACTCAGAGCGAGAAAAAAAACAAAAGTGATTGACAAAAAAATATTAGTTGCACAAAAAATGTTTGTGTGAAACAACTCTAATATCTCGCTAAAGAGAGATATTTTCCACACTCGTAATTTTCGAAAGTCAATATATTCCCTGCCGCTTTCTCTTCGGGTAACATTAACAATAATTAATCAATCGGAGTGATCACAGCTTTCGATATCTGCGTCTAGTTGCCATTGGCCAATCCAACGACTATAATCCCCGCGATTGTCAGCACTTCCTGCTTGCGTGCGGGCGAGGCGCATATACACACGATCCGATACGAAATGGTGACGGTGTGGTTACAGGTTAATGGAGCGATCAAACGGCCGCGATGTAATGGAGCACGTGTGTACAGCGCTTAACGCGCCGATCAACGGAGCAAAGTGACTGTGCCTCCAGATTTGCAGCATTGCTTTCTCCTCCGCGCGCGCGTCTAGTTATTCCTGACAATGCCAGTTCGCCTCTCGTGCTCTTTGGCAGAGATCTCGCTGTCCGGCTCGAGACAGGGGGAACTACCGTGGTAGTTCCCCCGCATTGACCTAATACGCTTCCCCGCGACTATCAATCATACATACGCTTACACCGTTTGCGGTCGACAACTTTCTTGTATAATATGACAAACTTGGCAGAGCGTACATACTCAGCAGATAAGAAGGATTAACCGTTAATTGCGCGACAGCGACTACTCTTCGCACAACATATCAGCGTTTTCATGACACTAACAAGTGTAAACTCGACATTTACATACCGACTTAGCTTTTGTGTGAACAAATATCAAATCTGATTGTCGTATAAAATACAGTAGTTGTATAAATTCTTTGCACAATATTGCGCGACGAATCTATTTACAAGTTATCACGATTCCTCATCTATACTTGTTAAAATTTCGTCTTCCATCTTGATATATATATATATATATCGGCTTGTTTGTAAGGCGCGCTCGAGAGAAGCGAAATGAAATCGTGCGGTATAACTGCTGGAGCAGCGCACGGCGCGCTCGTTGACCTAATAATATACTTCCCGACTATCAATCATACCTACGGTGCGTAGAGCACCTCGACGCTGGTATACATCGCAACCGGTAACTTTCTTGCATAATGTGACAAAGGCGAGAGGGATTTCTCCGGTGCGCGCGGGCGCGATACGCAATTCGCTAACGTGGACAATTCAATCAGAAGCCGATAAGAAGTTACGCGTGTACGAAAGTATTTCGCCTACATCGATTATGTTTTCAACGTTCGAACTATTACTTACATCCTTATTACCGAAACATTTTACGCAACACGTTTTCGTCACAACGATAACTCAATTCGTGAAACGCGAGACTTACGTCTCTTTATTGCCAATACGTGTATAATGTGCTTTGAGATATTGTAAAAAAAAGATCTAACAGAGAATGGATGGAAAAAAAAATCTTGAAAACATACACACACGGCAACAATCAAATTCAATTCTATAAAACCGTGTATATACTCGCAATTAAAAGAACTTCAAACTCACTCGCAAGATGGCCGTTCTGGGCAGCAACGGAAATCTCGATTTCTTAGTGAGGCTGACCCGAGGGTGGTCACAAAGGGCAGCAGCGGTGTAAACGGAAGTGATTGCAAATCTTCACGGTGTTCTCGAGTGCCCAGGTGCACAGCGGAATAATAAGTTCCTCACGTCGGATCTAGATACTTTACTCCGCGACGCATACGGGCGTTTTGCACTCCGTTTGCTGCTGGTCTCTCCTTTTCTCGTGTATGGAAGAGAAACGGAGCTCATTCGCGGACGGGAAAAGAATCGCACTTGAACCAATCAACGGGAGCTAATGGAGAAACGAGGAATTCGCGTTCCTTCTCTCTCCTTCTCGCATTTACCGATGCGTCTTCGTTGCATCGGCCGATCCGAAAAGGGGTTCCTAGGCTCGAAAGTCCCGCGAGGAGGAAGGCTACTTCAGGTTCTCAGGACGAAGCGCGTGAGAATCGAGGCGGTGAATTGAATCGTCTCGAGAACAGTCGCGCTGCCAGCGTCGCCGCAGGGGCGCCCGTGTGTTTCATGTAGGAATTCATTACTAACCACTCTTAATGCTCCAACAGGCTTTCTCATCGCCGCGAAGGGATATATTATATTATTCTGCTCGTCGAGTTCTTGAGGATCGACGACAGACGTGCAAAGAGACCGTTGGGACGATCGGGATTGAAATTGATGATCAAAACCCGCGTTGAAGAAACACATATCTCAAATTGAAGACGAAAAATACAAACAATCAAGAGAGATTTATCGGTAATTTTCATTTCTTTTTCAACTATTTTCAACTATTATTCTTTTCGATTTTGAATTGTTCAAAATACGTTCAAATATCTGTGCAGGACATTATCTAATGAGGTAATAATTTTTAATCATAAATTATGCATAGGATCTCTCTTGAGTTGTGCATGTTGACAAATGCGAAATTACATTGTTTGTCGTGACAGAATAGCAGACTGATTTTAACCGTTAAAGTGCGACATATTGATGGGGAGAATTATCGAAGGGTGTTTAGAAAAGAGAGAGGGAGAAAGTGTCGACAAAAGGAAGGCTGCGGAACGCCGATGCACAAGCAATTCAGACAGATGCATGTGCACCTTTTACGTTTGATCCATTGACATGCCGTCTGATTTCTCATATTTATAAACGCTACTTATACCTTGGAGAGAGTACGCTGTCATCCAAAGATGCAGTTTTTACATATATGACTTAAATGCTATATAATACATAATATACATAACATATATATATAATATATATAAGCAATATCTATAACAGATAAATTGCACGAAAATAAATGATGTTTAATCGCGAAAAATAAATAAATATATTTTTTTGTAAAAACTTTATATTGCTGTAAGAGATTTTTGAGACGTAATATATTTTGCGCATATAAAAACTTTTTACGTGGCATGTGTGTAAAAATCATAAAATGTAATCGACAAGCTTAATATTGATTCGTCCTCGAAATTCCAAAGTCAGAGAACTTTTATCCATCGACATTCGAGTATAAACCGTTAAAGGTCGCCACACACCGACGCTTTCCCGACGCCTGCGTCCAAGAGGGTGCAGCTTTTTGACGCCGCGCAAGGGCGGTTTGCTGAGTGTCGATGCACGTAAAATGCGGACAGATGCATGTGCACCTTTACGTCGGTCCATCGGCAGCCGAGACGAACGCACACACGCACACGTTTAGATGTGCCACACAACGCGATCCGCGTATGTGCGCACATGTGCGTCGTGCCCCCGGTTCGTCACCGCCACAGCACCCCGGGCACAATGCCAATAATAACCTATCGCCCTCGTGGCATCCCTCTCTTCGCAGATTCCAGCAGATGCTGCCTGATCCACGCGACCCTTCGCTCCACGGCGGTCTTCTAGTTTTGTCTAGGAGGGGTCGCGCGGGATTTTCGGCGGATACAATGAGCCGCAGAGGCAGGTGTGAACTCCCCTTCACGGGTTCGTGGCGAGCGCGTGCCCCACACGAGCGGGGGCGGGGAACTCCCCCTCCTCGCCAGGCAGTCTCCTTCGTTCGCATCGTTTCTCTCCTCCTCAGCTCTTTTTATTTTTCCCTCGCGAACGTCTTAAGACAGGGGTGGCTTTGCCTCGGCGACTTCCTCCCCTTCGACAACTGGTAAAGCTGGTCACGTGCGGCTCTCGCGTTACCAAAGGGGGAGAAGACACATGGCTTCGTTGGGGGTTGCAGCGATTGATCGGCGCGGCATCTTGCGATATATGCTTGGTAGGCGTCAATGCTGCAATCGAATCTTCCTATGTATTGTATCGGGACGTTATACGGAGAACGTGGGCGTTATTTTCGAGGGTGAAAAATGGTTGACATATAACGGTCGCAATGCGTGACATCTTGAACTGATAAGTTAGAGACAAATTTTTTACAATGTTAAACTATGCACTTGTAAAACTATGTGTAAATAAAACTTATATAATTGTTGAAGACTCGAAAATATATAATTAACATTAATTATTTTGTTACTTTAGAAAATAACGAAAAAATTTTAGAAATAATTACACAAAATTAAAAAATAGAATAATTTCAAGTGCTAATAATTACTATGCTAAGAAAAAATTTTATTTTGCACACACAAAAATAAATAATTACATTTCATTGTGAGGTTATCTGAGACTTAGTGTACTTAAAACCAGTGCAGGGCTCATCTAAATCCCAACGGTCACTGCCGAGGAGGGATGGTGGCATGTGTGCGACGAATAATAAGAGCAGAAGACGCATGTGAGTTTCCGCGGGGCGTGTGTGTTCGCCCCCTTTCAGTCGGGATTTCTAAACGGACGCGTGCCATCGGTGAAAGTCGTTCTGGACCGCGTGGGGATATGCAGAAGGGCTCCGATTTAGACAAAAATAGTCCTTCATGGCATCAGAGGGGTTTACATCCTTACGGACAGCTTGGCATGATGCTCAAAGGGTTCATTGTTGTTCTTTGTTCGCTGTTTTGTATCAGCCTTTAACTCCTCCGGAAACGTTTGACTTCCCGAGTATTGCGTGAAAGATTGAATGAAGCTACAATCTGGAAGAATGAATCGCGTTCTCGCATATATATTCTTTTCACAAGAAAGCTTGTTTTATAAGCAAATACATAATAAAAACTCGAGTGTGCGTCTTTATAATCACGTGAGTTCTTAATATTAGAAAATGCAAACATTGGGGAAAAAAAAAGATAACCGCGCGCGTTTCCCGTGGTCAAGTGCATCTCTCTGCGTCTTCCAGTTCTTTTGTCAATAAGTGGCCGTTAAAATCAGCCGGTGCTTCGGCTCGTATTACCGTTCCGTGTTAAAACCCGAGAACACTTTTCCTTTCCAAACAACTGTTTCTTTCTTCGCTTCTCATATTGATTTATTCGGAGATTACATTATCACGATCTCCGCTTTTTTGCTGCCACGCAGAGATTTTTCCCGGATACAAACGTTTCTTCTTTATATCTTTTTAGAAAATTTTTTCGTTCATTTGAATTTTTTTTTTTTTAGATTCAATTTAATTCAATATTATTTTTCTTGTATTTCCAGTTCTCTCTTGAAATAAATTACAAGCATGGTATCTTGGAATTCTCCATAAATCCTTGAAGGAATGTGTGAGGATCGTCTGCTGGTTGATTTTTCTTCTACAACAATAGCAGTGCAGATGTCGTTTTATCGAAAGGTGCATCTCGCGGGTTAGCAACCCTCTCCTTCGTCAAGGAAGAGCGCGATCAGTATTGTAATCCGTGGAAGAACAAAGCCGGGCGGGAGGCACATTCGTCCCTGGGGGATCGAGAAAGGGAAGCTCGGATGTCTACATCCGGTTGGTCACTTCCGGCACGCGCTAAGACACGTGGCCTCGATTGCCCCTTGCACTCTCGCATCCAGCTAGCTCCTTTACGCGCGAGGGAGAGTATTTTTCTTCAAGGGTCGGACGGAATTAGTGCTTGTCCAGCCTAAGGGTCTGTCTCTAAATATTGGATAGGAAATAGCTTTTCGATCTAGTCGAAACTAGACTGGAATGAAGCGATATTGATCGTCATGACGTGTTTGATGACAGAGAAAAAGAAGTAATTTCATGTCAAACTGCATATGAGAATCCAAAAAAAGTTGTTAGATCAATTTTGAGAAGAAAATTAAGTGTCAAACAGTGGTGTATGATTCTTCTTAATTGTCCTAATGTTTACGTTTCTCGAATTTATAAAATATGCTTCCACATGTGCGTTCGATGCGAAGAACGCTTACACTTGTGCAGCTTTTACGCAAGGCATCCAGCACTTGCCGCTATTCGTTTTCGCTCGAAGCCGTACGCCTTGAATGGTCTATGGTTCTGAATAGAGAGGATTTCTCTCACAAAGAACCGGGCAAAGAAACCGACAAAGGACTCCGAGACTTCTTTTGTCAGAGGGCTTCGCAGTCGAGGTGACACAGACTCGGAGTCGCATCTTCTGAGAGAGAGCGAAATCTGGTACATCGCGGTTAGTCTGAATGAACCTGTCCGATTTAGTGAGTGCGCTCCTGCGCTTTTCTGTGAAAGACGCAAGAAGCAAAAGATGGAGAAGTGTGTGGACAGGTGAGATGGCACGCCATTGATTCATCTACGAATTTTTGCATCTGTCGGTGGATCTTGTGCCAGAAATTTCGTTTTTTTTTTCCTGAATTCTTCCTTCCTTGCTTTTTGAAATGTTGAAGCGAGTTGTTTTAGAACGAAACTCGCTGCTTGTAATAACAGTCAGTCCGCGAACGCGATTGCTTAGAAACAAGTATCTTTTGATTGAAGAATTTATCAGAAAGAGCGAGTTTATATTTCTGTTTTATGAATGATTGCGTATACATACCTGTCATTCGCATTTTTTTCTTTTTTTTTTTTTTTTTTTGCGCCCATTAATGCGTTTCATTATTGCTACCGGAGACCGCGTGGTCGAGCAACCTTTTCGCGTCTCGAAGACATGAATGAACTTTCGCGACAATGCAAAACTCACCCCTGAAAGAAAGGGTTGCAATTATAGCTCGCGTGCATTGCTCCGGTGCGCGTGCATCTGCCAGGCATCTGCGGACAGATGCAAGGCCAGTCGTAGACGTCGCTTGTCGCCACTCGAATGTCCGGAAATGAAATTCTAAACACCTTCTTCTATCTTATGTTCCAGTTATCCACTCTCCTTTCCTTCTTCCCTTCTGTTTCTTTGCTATGCAAAGAGTATGAATCGTATGGGCGGTGTGCGAACACTCGCTTATTTAACGAGACTGATGTTAGGCGCTAATTACCATAACTGGTAATCCTCACACAATTACTTATGACATAGAACGAAAGATAACAATATGTAATTTACATTATAATATTTTTCCGGACTCGCACGATTCTATTAGTATAGTTGTAGCGTTTTAAGAATAAATAGTTTATTTTTGGAAAAGCGTTGAGCGCACATCCCTTTTCGACGAGAAAAGGGTAGACGTCACGCAATACTCTTCGACTTTCGGCGATAACCTACGGAATTTCGACAAAACATCAACACTTCTTGTTTTTCCTTGGAGACGCCGCTTTGAAACGCCGACGCTCTTACGGATAATTCCAACGTTCATTCAGAAATAGAAGACACGCGTTTTTGAAAGGCTGAAGTTTGTCGCACTTCCGGTCTGTTTGTACAAAAATAGAAAGCAATGGATGAAATAGGAAAATTTACGACGATAAATACAATCGTATTGCGAATAACATGTTGCGTATAAGTTTTATACGTTAATAATGTTCTGATGGATGTGTCACGCTACTAATAAGCTTCGAAGAGGCGCCATCGAGATAAATAGGGGGGCGAACTATTAATTTTTTCGGTGATGCGTGCACCTCCTCTCTCTTCCCGCTAAGTATTTATCAAACACACCGCACCTATCGGTCCAAAGGCAGATGGGCACGAAAGTACCTACTCACTCAGAAAACACATGCTCCCGGCCACGTGGTCTTTCGGTTATACCCGTGATCACGCTCTCTCTTCCACCCTGTCTTATGTATATGCTTCGCACAGCGTAGACAAACACGCTCTTTACCCTCTCTCGCTCACTTACTCTACATCGCACTACGAAGCGAAACCGATTCAATCTCCCTAATGGCATCGTGTTTCTCGCCACGAGCTAATATACGATGTATCATGCACCCTAATAGACCAATGGACTCATACCTGATCATTTCGGCGATGCGTGGGTCGGCAGGTGGTGTTCTTCTGGGTGAACTCTTTTAAGAAGGGTCACAATGTGGGCGCAACCACGGAATTGTACTGTCTTCCGATGGATAATCGGATATATTGACGCGTCGCAGACAGCGTTTTGAGAAAAATAGCCACAAAAATATTAGGTAATTTTACATGACGTTGATATTTATCTTAGAGTTTTGCGGATATTCTGAATAATCGTTATACAAACAATATACACACATATTTCTTGCGTTATGCATGTGGGAAGAAAGTTTTCTCAGTTGATGTGTAGAAAAAAAAAACTGACCTGCCGCATGCCGTCTTATGAAATCTTGCCTCATCCATCTTCGAGATAGATATTTTTGGTATCGTCTCTACACACAGAATAATCGAAAACTGAGACAAGCGATATGTATTAGTCGTTTTGATAAAATGCCGCCTTGTCGCCTCGTTCTTTTACTAAAATTTCCAAAGGTCAAACAAAACGTGAGGTCAGGAATACAAGCAAACATTATCTTCCATAATCTCAATTCAGTATTAATAAAAATAAAGTATTATCTAGTAAAAAGTATTATTTAATACCAAATAATAGATAATACATATGTACGCGTATGCATAGTAGGTAATACATTTGTATGTGTATGCATATATTACGATTTTATTACTATTGTAAGACTCTTTTATTTATACATACATATATATATATATACACCAATTTTATTTTATATAGTTTTTATAACTTTTTTTAATAATAAGGAATTCTTATAAATTTGTTTAGTTTTTTTTGTAATCTAATAAATGACAAAAAAAAATATCTCTGTTAATGTCAGCGTCGGAATCTTTCGCCATAAATCGATATTTTGATGGGAAGAAGCACCAATATCTCGGACAACACGACACCTTTTCCGTTCTGATAACATTATTTGCTAATTTCGCAGGTGATAGTCTGTGGCACGTTTGTGACAATCGTGCATGGTGACAACGCACCTTGTGGCAAACGCAAATATCGACCGACTCCCACAATCACAGATAGAAAAGGAAAGTCTTGGCACACACTTAACGCACAGAACATGCTCTCGCCTGACATCTTTATCTTCGGTATATATCGAAGAAGGTGAATCAGATGTATAAGACAAGCGATAGAGCTATAACCGCCACAGAATATCAGTTTTTGAAAATAAGGCGCCGGCTTTACACACATACTCACACACACACACACACACGCAGTGGAATGTTTGGGCAAAGAGTAAAGCATGCAGGCATTTAATCACTTTTAAAATTTGTAAATATTTAATCAAAAAAAAAATATGTTTCTATCTATAGTTACACACTCTTAAAAAATTACAAACTTACCTAATCATTGATTTGAAACAGTTAAAAACCAAATGAAACTGAGTTCAAGCTAACAATAAGTTCTTTTCTCGATCAACGCGTAAAATTGATGCCCTAGAGTTCCAACGTTTACGATATCGTATCCGATATGATACAAGGTATTATTACGCGTGAGTCGCGCATGATATATATCGCCGTTTCATTGAAGAAAAATCAAATAATCCTCGACCGCGAGACGGCGAAACACCAGCCGGTAAGATATGCCACCGTATATATATATATATATATATATATATATATGTATGTATAGTAATATATATATGTATAGTAATATATATATATATGTATAGTAATATACCGGCTAAATGTTACTAATAACCGGTTTCGAGCGCATTTAACTAATGCTAGCATTAAACGATCGAGCCTTCGATAAGACTGTCCCTAAAGGTGAGTTTTCTTGTACGATCGCTGTGAAATTGAACTCCATCGTTGATTCTAATATCCATTTTATTGAGATCATTTCCGTCTTATTTCAACGCTTTCAAAATAAGTACATGATCGAAATGTAAAGTTACTTTTGTATTTTTTCAAGTACGCAAATATTAAACAATTTTTTGCTAGGTTTGTTTTAATAATGACATTTCACGCTTTCTGAATACGACATCAAATGTACTAGGATGTCGTTTTATTTGCCCTCGATACACGACGACTCGCTTAGAAAAAATCTGACACCTCTCTGATCACCGTTAGAATAACCGTTCGAGTGTTCATCGAAGTCTTTGACATGTGTTGTCGGTCTCGGCGCGAACTAGTATTTTGCCAGATTTTGAAAGCAGATGTAAATTGCCAGCAATTCGACGTTCCCTACTTTTTTTTTTTTTTTAGACAAACCATGTAATTTACAAAGATATATTCACGCCGTATTTTCAGACGATTTTGAGAATACTTCTTGACGACGTTTTATTCTAATAATACTGGTCGCGCGCGCTCACGGGGCATACTGTTCGCACTGAATCTTCAAAAAACTATTTCCTCGAAGAGATAATTAGCAGAAGTAAAACTGTGTAGCGCGGTTTGTGCCCGCAGCAGCATATAAAACGATCAAAATCAATTAAAGCCTGCGGTTTTATGACTAAACGACATTACTTTTTGCTCGTTATATACATGTTCATATCTCGCTATTGAGATTAATATTTATTGCGATTCTCGAGTTTGAATGTTGCGCATTCATTGATAAAAAGTACAGCTAAAACTTAATACTCAATGTAAACAACGATTCAAGTGTAAACAACGAGGACGAGAGATAACCGAACGAAGAGAGACGACGACGGTTGCGGTCAAAATCATAAAGCTAGAGAGGCAATAAAATTGTGGTTTTGGTGGTCACGTCTTTACGACGACGATCTAGCTGTCAGAACGAGTAAAGTTGTTTGATATTTTTCTCACTCTCGTTCCAAATGTGCGAGGTAAAATAACGTTTGAAGAGATAGTGATTAAAATTTCGCGCTCAAGTGGTCCGTTTAAACTTTAATACATTTTCCATCGGTCTTAAATAACAGATTTTATTGTATTTTTAGAGAATATTTTTATCTGAAACACATAAATTAATCATAAAATTAATAATAAATTTGCAAAGACGTGGAGAAAATTTGTTTTATAATGCAGTTAATCTCTTTGCAATCTTAATGTTGCAATAATTCTTGAAAATAGTGCGGTATTATCGCGGTACTTAATTTTGAAGTTGTAATTTAGTAGAACGCAATTACACGTTGCACGAGCGTTGTTTGAGAGAGCGAAGCGAAACTTGCCGGAACAACACACATACGTATACAATGAACTCATGCAACGATCGACCGAGAGCCGATGATCGAACCAACGGTCGACATGGTTCAACAGAGACAGCTTTATCCCTTCGCGGATGGCACCGTGGAACAGTAGTATTTTTGTACGCGATCCACCACACATGCCGCACGATAAAAGTACCATTGAACACTTATCGACAAATCGATAAATGCTTGCACAATGTATCCTGAGAAATATTAAAACGGGGAACTCGACGATTTTTTTTTTTTTTTTATTACACAGGGAGCAAAAGCCGCCAGGGTGAATGACACGAACAAGAACCTTATATTTACACACGCGGTGAATCATACTCTATTTGATTTTTTTTTTTTTTTGTTAGAAATAATCGCTTTTAGCTTAGAATATTTCAAAAAACGGCTTTTGTTAATTATTATGTAAGTAATTTATTTGTTGCGAAATAAGATAAAGCAAAACTTTTTTGTTGTAAACCGCGTGTATTTGTTGTAATATCTTTGTTTTCTTCTTTTCTTACATTTGGCACAAAATTTTCACCGCGTAATTACCGCGCGAGAATCATCATTCTTGTCCGCACGTGGGACGATTGCCGATCCAAAGATAGACTACAGTCAGAGCGGCGGCGTAGCGATCGCTCGGTTCGCCAAAAACAGACAGAGCGACGGATTAATTAGGACCCGTTTGTTCGTGAGCAACGCGCGATCGCTTGCCGGCGTATCGCGTGGCGAAAACGGTATTATCTTATTCAGAGCGTCTCTCGGAGTTGCCTGAGATCGGTACCGCAGCAGCTCCGCCAAAGGAGGATGATGGATCGCCGGCATTAGATAGAACGTTGGTCTTTCATGAGAACGCCGATCTCTACGACGGGTACACGAGGCGCGACTTAATAACGCCATTGAGACTCGTGTACCTACGTGCTGAACGACCGGAACGATGTAACTGAATGCATCGAGACTACGTTGCTACGCGAAGAGACTACGAGTATCCGGAGAAGCCGCGCGCGCAGAGATATCTCCTTGATCTACTGCGTAACGTCATTACGTGACGCTGCGCTTCTTACACGACATTAGTATGTACAAGAAATTGCTGTCCGACTTATATAGTCCCTAAATATGTAAATCAGCGAGGGGATTTGTATCCGTATTATATTTACAGTCGTGCGTTTAAACTCGTGTAACATAATTATTTGTCACGAACTTATATATTGTATGTCATTTTTCACAATCATTAAGGAGAAATTAATAATAAGTATGATTCAAGTAGAGGCGTGTTTGGTTTGGATCTTAACTAGAAGTTTTTAAATCAGGTTTTCTCTCTGCTACAGATTTATCGCGTAAAAAGTGTGTTTGTACATATTCTTATTTTGATATACATATTTGTTACAAGCGTGGCGCGGCTTTACATAATTCTCATGGCTTCTAAAGAGACTGAACCGTATTATTCTGCGATTCCGGAACGTCCTGTACCGTAAATATTTGAGGAAGCCGCATCAAAGCGTGCAGCCCCTGAAGAATCACGAACGAGTTCTAACCAGCCGCGACGCCGGTGCGCGCGGCCGGAGCGGAATCTCTCCGCGCGCCATAAATTCATCATGCGAGTCGCCTTGCAGGAGTCGCTTGAAGAGGACGAACCGGCGGTAAAGCAAACAGCAATTTCACACCATGATCGCGCGAGAGGCGTTTTTCCCGGAGACGCGCCTCACGGATCGAATCGCACACTTCGCGCTCTCCTTGCCAGAACTGGTATCGCATGCAACCAGTTGCAGCAGGCAAACGCGCGTCTCCAGCACAACTGTCGTTGATACCGGCGTTACTCCTCTCCAATCTCTCCGGTCCCGAGATCTCTCTACGTCGGAATGAATGACAAAATTAAGACTGTCTCGTAACTCATCCCGGCTTCACCCCTTCCGCCTCTTTCTCTTTCTCTCTCTCTCTCTCTCTTTCTCTCCCGCTTCTTTCTCGTCGCCTTGCCTTGGGGATTAGCATTTCCAGCTTAGCGCGACCGCGAGCTCGGCATCCTTTGTCTCCCGTGGGCAAGGTGTCATCGCGACGAGCAATCGGTAAGAAGGTACGACGAGAGAAAGAAGGGAGAGGAGGCACATCGCGAGGAGAGAAGAGGACCGGTCGCGAGAGGATGACGCGCATTAGGGACTGTCACAATGGGCCGGTGAGTGTCTTCGTAGGCACAGGTGACTGTGGGAATGACCGTTGAGGCCCGGACAGGTTGAGGCAGTCTCCCTTCCCCAACTGTAGAACCGTTGAACGTGTGAAAAACGTAAGCAATAATCCCGTGGGTCCTGCAGAAAATCTTCCTGGCGCTTTTTCTGATCTTGGAACAAGAATGAATTTGTCGTGTTTTCACTGAGAAAGTATTACGCAATCAAGCTGTGTGTTTTCGGACGCTGAAACGGGTGAAACGTTAAAGTTACACAAGCCGAGAGCGCGGGCTTTAAAAATTATATACATATACGGATAATGTAGTAGCTCAAGAAAAAGAGGAAGTGGAAGAAGAAAGTGAGACGTTTGTGCAAAACAAAAGATAAGTCCGTTAAGAAATTGAAAGCTGTTGAATAGCGTGTCAAAAACAGCCGTCGAACTACGGTTTATCGGTTCGATCGATCGAATCACGGGTAGGATCAAGAAATCTAAGAACGCGCACAAGAGGAAAGCGCATCTGCTCGTGGCTTGTTGCGGGGGTCGGGCCAGGTGTCGACAACTTTTCTAAACGATCATCGTATAGGGCACGGGGTATAAGATCAATACTGTGTTAATTGATCGGCCTGCGTCACCGCGAACCGCCGCCGAAACCGTAACCCTCGTCATCAACGGACGGATGTGACTTGATGATTCTAAGATTTGATGCGGCGCGATTTGACGCGGCTGGTTAAAGCGTCGGCGACTATAAACGCTTTGTCTTTGATTTTTTTTTTACAACAGCGATTTTGATGTTAGGAAACGCCAACGAATCGACTGTGATAAATTGATGTTGGGATAATATTACATGAATTTTAATGTATAGAGTAAAATTATACCTTTCTGCAAACATGATACTCTGTAGTTTTCGAGATATAAAACGAGTTTTGCAGCGATTAGAAAGAGACATTCAGAAACTGCATATTTTCTTGAATCATTAATGCGAGCAACCCACTGCGATTAGGTGCGCCAGTAGAGCGCGAAATTCGCGAAAGAAGGAGAATTCTCTTTCTCGGAGGCAGGTTTCATGTTCGGGCGATAAGACGTCGATTAAGGGTTAAGCGACTTGCGCTTCAATGAGGTGGAACCGGCACATTGTCGCCTGTAAATTATATGATTTTCTTTGCAACGCGCGGCCTCGGGGTCCAAAGCGAGGCGCCAGCTCGTCCAGAGCACGCCGCGCCAGGCGCCACCTGACGAAAGCACCTCAGGTGAGTGGAAATGCGTTTACGCACAACACGCGCAACAATTCGTGTCTCCATTAAAAACAATAACTTATTTTGTTAATTGTATAAAATATTTTATTTGCAAAATTGTGTTGAGTTATGACACATCTCTCATTTCTCGCGCGCAAACATTTAATGCATTTTGTTTCATTCAAGTGCAAAATGTTTCGATTTAAATCAAATGCCGGGAGCTACTTTCTGCCGATTGTTTTTATCCCCACTTCGATCGGTCGTAATATTCATGTGATACAGGTAATAATCGCCGGGCGATTTATCTCGGTACGCGCGCACGAGCATCAACGAATCAATGTAATAACCCTACGGGGCCTCATAACCGACTGCGATATCTTTTCTCGTTCTCACTTTTTCACGATTGACAGATAAACGAACACACACGAGCATTACACACAAGAGAAATAATTATAAGTTGGCACCTCGATCGGCGCAAAATTGTGGCGCAAATCGACCGATTCGATGGCGTTGATTGATTGCTCAGTTCACAATGGACAAACGTTTTACGCAATACTTGACATAAATCTTGATACAAAAAATAAAAGAATTCTTAAATGATAATTAAAAATATTGTACAAACTTTAATATATTTTATTCTGATAAGCGCGAGTGATGCGTTGAAAAAAAAAAAAAAAAAAAATTACAAAACTCTACGTGAACAAAACTCAGAACACGCGGCAGCAGCAAACCATGAGAAAATTTCTTCCGCATCTCAAGTGTCTAGTAAGAGCACTTTCGTTTCGTCAGATTTCGAGAGCGTCGATGACAGTTCGTTTCGCTTTTTCTCATGGCAACCTTTCCTTCGTCAGAACTATCGGAGTCTAAAGATCGAGATCGTAGATTTAGCAACGGACTTCTATTCGCCCGAGACTCTGATTTTCGCAAACGGGATTTCACTTGGCCGGCGCGTGCGCGCGAATGCGTAACGTACGCAACCCGATCGGCTATTGTCTCGTCTGGTGGTCGGAGAAAGTCTGACCCTAATAACCAAGGGAATGATTAGAGGAATCGCTCCAATCACTACGCGCTATCGTAATTATTCGTTCGAACGTGATATTGACAAGTTCTTAATTGTATCGGAAGATCGAACACAATCGATAAATTTCTCGAATAAGATTATATCTACTTTTGAATTTTAATTAAACCAATATAAATTCTTTTTTAAATTCAAGACTGAAATTATGTGGCGCACGTTTCTCTACATAAAATATTATTCCGAAATGTTAATTTACAGATTACAATCTTTGAAAAAAAAAAAAAAAAATTCAATGTAGCGGCCATTGGCAATTTACGATCTTTTATAATTAAATATACAACAGTCGTAAAATAAATGGTTTATGTGTCTCGACTCACACATATTCGAGGTGTCGTCGCTCGTAAATCGCTTCCGCGATCGAAAAATCGAAATACAAACTAAGCCGACTTATGTACGCGCGGCACGAACCGCGACAGCGTAACTCGTACGCCGTAAAACGTACGAACCGGCTGACACGGTCGGTCACTAATAGCTTTTCCAGGATATAAGGCACGTATGGCGCGCGAAGGATGAGTAACGCCGACGAGAGTCGCGGCCGCGCGCGGCGCGTCTCTCTCGCATCCCCCTGAAAGTCGCTTTGAATAATCTAGGCGAGCTGGGAACGCGCTCAGGAGCGCCGTCGGCTGACGGGCATCATCTTTTATACCGCGATGCTAATTAATTGAAACGACCGACCGACAGTTGCGCAAGAAGGAGGTCCCGACGGTAGGACTTCCCGTCGGTATTCAAAAGCAGTCGCGTTACGCGGAGAGAGATAGGGAGAGGATCGTGATTATTTATTTAATGTATGTCCGACCACCGACGGGCAAAATCAGTGGGGAGCATGAAGCCACCCGCCCGCGTTGAGATCCCGCGCACTAATTTCATTTTCGTAACAAACATGTACATAGTTTTTTTTTTAAAAGAAATGGAGACGTTCCAAGCCAGCTTTTATGGCAAATCGAACGTGCATTTTGGAACAAAAGCCTGAGAAAGCCGCCACTAATGTTTTTTTTTTTTTTAACTTTGTATGAATGAATGTCTGCAGAATCGACTTTTAGAAAAAGTTTAATTACTATAGTTAGAATTATAATTATACATATATATGTATAAGCAATTTCACAGGCATGCATAATTTTTGCACCTGTTGCAGGTTAACTGCTCCGAGAAATCATAAAAACACCTTTTAAAAGTTAAGTGTCGATCGAATGAGCGTATAACGTTCGCCGATGCGCAAACCCAACGGCGATCCTCAAAATTAATTTCCTGCGGCCGCGCCACCGACATCACCGTTTTCCAACGAGGATATAAAAATGTTAATGCTACCAGATCGCGAGATCCATTACATCCCGCGATAAAAAAACTAATATCTCTGGTAGTCACATCCAACTCAGCTACCTGTTGCCTTCTGTTGTCGGAATCGCAAGTGTGTCGCTCGGCCGTAAGGCAATCTCGCCGCGACCAAAGAGCGATCCCCGGGTAAAAGAGAGTAAAAGAAGGAAACTCGGGCGCGTCGAAAGCGGTGGCGGTCGTCGAGGAGGATTGATTGATTGATTGATTGATTGATTGATTGATTGTAGCTTTATTTATAACGCGCTTTGGGAAAAATTCCCTTCAAGCGCAATCGGTACAGAGAGATAATATTACATAGGTTTACAGAAAGAAATTACAAAAATAATAACAAAAGAAAGTCGTGAGTAAAACAAATATAAACAATATAAATAAAATAAACCAAGAGAAAAGTAAAATATACAAGGATATAATAAAAATTGAATTATAAAAGCCATGTAAAAAAGAAAAATCTGTATAAAGAGCAATTAAGATAAAAAAAAAATTACAAATGTTTAAAAGAAATTGACAGGTATAGTATAAAGATAATAATAATAAAATAAAACAAAAGAGTAAAATAAATTGTAAATATAACAAAACGTAAGATAACAAAGCAAAGAGTAATATAACAATGAGAAAATATATTAACATTAGCAAAAAGAAAAAAGAAAAAAGAAAAAATATGAAAGTTATTTATTATTCAATAAACAATTGAATAATCTTCTTCTAAAAACATAGAAAAGCTTATTACGGATGTCCACAGGGATTGCATTTCAAGTGTCTACCGAGATGCATCGAAATGAGCGCCTTGAATAGCTCAGTCCGAGATTGTTAGAGCACGAGAGCATCGAGCCCAGCTTGAGTGCTGCGAGAAGTATTCACACGTCGAAAAAAACAAAGCTATATAGCACTTGAGGTCTGCGAGTTTCGAGCACTTTGAAGTTCGACCAAACATCCTATAAAAAAAGATCTTCCAAATGAAATCCTAAGCCATTTAAGACTTTCAAGAAAAGGAGTAATGTATTCAAACCATTTTGCATTGAAGATTGCAAGAAGAATCTAACGCAGATATTGAAAGATCTTTGCAAGCGTGAATGGCAGTCACAAGAAACGTCAGTTAACAAAGTGCAACAATAACCGAAGTAAGGGATAAGAAAAGAAGACACGAGTTTAGCGCGAAGTCCCGTCGAGACCAGGTTCCTGTATGTACCTTCAGTTGACGGAGTGAGGAATTGACACGTAAAACAGTCCCAGTGACATGCATATCCCAGGAGAGTGTGTTTGTAAGGATGACGCCTAAATAGACGACAGATTCCATGTAAGGAATCGTCACACCACCCACAACTACACGTGGCAAGTCCTCAAGAATGTTATTTATATTCTGATTGCAAAAATCATGGCGGATGCCTTTCCGGCGTTTAAGGTCAGTTTATTCTGAGTTGCCGGAACACTGAGGAATAGACTGTTGGAAAGACTATCGTAAGACAGGGTCCCGCACAGCTTGTGTTCTTCCAAAAAGAGAGGAGCAGAGCCATCTCAGAGCAGAGAGCAAGAGAAATCAAGCTCTCTCAATTTATTGATAAGAATGTGATGATTGACACAGTCAAATGCTCCGGAGAAATCAAAGAAAACGGACATTGTTACTTCTCTGAGATCAGCAGCATATCTGAATATCATCAACAACTCTGAGAAGGGCAGTTCGAGCGGAAAAATCCTTCCTGCAGACGTTTTGATATGGATCAAGAAGATATTATTAGTCTCTCAACGTAATCTCTATAATCTGAAGCAACTAGGCGCTCAAAGACCTTAAAGAGAGCACACAAAGAAATTGATCGGTAGTGCTTCAGTTCAGAAGGGTACTTAACTTTTGTGATCGGGCATACGATCGCGCGGATTTCCATAGAGATGGAAATACCCCGTGTGAAAGACAATAACAATTAAACAAGTATGTAATGTGCGGTATGATACTAGAGAGACAGTGGAGAAAAAGAGAGACGAGCAAGCGGAAGTCAAAGAGAGACTATTGTAAGCGGCACAGTCCGATCCGCGGAGGATGGGTAGCACGGTAGTTGGCAAGCCGCGTTGACGGGCGCATTTTTTAAGGCAGATGATATCGGCCCCCGGGGGACCAAAGACTAATGCGTCGAGATAGCGGCAGTAAATCAAACGGGAATTCCAGGTCGTGTATGTAAGAATGTTTATGCTCGCTCGCGACCTCGGGCCCGAGCGCGCGGAACGAGATTTACTTTCTACCGGTCCTCGAATCGAAGAGATAACCGCGCGCGCGGTTTCGTCCGATAAAATATTAACCTCGCGCCTGACTGACGACGCTTCATTTCGGACCGAGAGTGAGAAAACGCCGAGAGAGAGAGAGTCTTTCTCTCTTTCTCTCGAGAAGGTTGCATTGTAACAATCCTTTTCATCGGCGCGTCTTCGCGTTTGCTTGTTTCGCGCTTTCGAGAATCGTGTGTTATCAGGAAAGCCAACGGCGACTTTAAAATTGTCCTCAAAATTGGCGAGTGAATTATGTTGAGCGACCAACACGCGCGAAGCGTGATTGTGACCAGGTAAAGTATTTAATATTTAACAATGTCGAAGGATGTTAAAGAGATAAATAATGTTTCCGACGGAGAATCCATAGATCACGGCGGCATTATAACAGTTCATAATTCTATCGCGCGCGCGTTTTTTTTGCTTCACACCGCGCGAGATTTGCTTCGTTGTTGTGCGCGTCTGCGATTTAAAGGAATAACACCGTTACGCAGTAAATTATCGAACCGTCGTTGGCAGTCGCAAATGTTGCACTTGGTTGCGTTTGTGAGCGCCTGTATGCACATTTGCATACACGGTATGAGCGCGGAGCGCGCATGAAATTACAAGAAATCAGCGCTCTCCGATCGGAGAGACGTCAAGGGGGGTAACGTTAAATATCGCGGTTTGCGATTTTTCATCTGCGCCAGTCTCACATAAATTTTCCTCCGCTCTCGGCTAATCGCGATCTGTGGATAACGCTGTCTATCATTTAATACTCGCCATTGTTTTTATTATCTGCATTATCTTATCGCGAGACCGCGTAATTTCATCAATTTGTCTTATTTTAACACATCGAGCCATCTACATCAAACAATTTCTGTCAAATTGCCAACTAGAAAAATGTTTCTCGCGTGAAACAAAAACATTCGGTGCACGCGATATTAAATAAAATATTAATTTATCATTTACTTAAATTATCTAAATTTTACTAAGTTTATGAAAGAGTTTTTGATCGTGACAAAATGTCGTAAAAAAATCAATGTTAGAAAATTTTAAATTGCTTAACTCTTCTGTTTCCGACGAAAAGCAAAGCCGCGATATTTTCGCTCGCGGTTTTCTTCAAAGAAACGAAAACGTTTCCCTCTCCCATGTTCCTCAAAACTTCATCTGTTTTCATTACAAATAAATCCTCCACAATGCTGTCTTTCGTCATTCGCATCCTTCCGCCGCTTCAAAACGAGACCGGCTTCTCACACTATTCTAAAACCATATGCGAGAGAGTCTCCACCCCCGCGCTTCCAGTTTTGGTTCTAGAAGGGTTTCTCTTGCATACGACACAATTCTGAGACTGGAACGTGCTCGACCGGTCAGAGTTCGTCTTATAGTCGCGATTATATGTGAGAAAACCGCTTCTCGCGTGTCAGAATTGGCCTTTGAAACGAAGAAATCCCGATGAGGGATTCAGCTCTCTTTTCTTTTTAAAGGAGATTCCTCTCGCGCGCGATGGTAACTGTCCCTGTGAATCGGGAACAGGTCCAGTTTCCTCCACGTCTATGCCGCGGTCTGGCCTTGTGATCCTGAATATCCACCTCCTTCTAGCTATACGCCGTTCTTTCTACCTCCTTCTTATTACGACGGGTGGTGCATTGTACTGACGTTGAGATGCGTGTACGCCTTGTCGACGCTGATTATGAACGCATCCGTAAGCTCCACTGCCCCGCGTGCTAACACGAAGAGCTGAAGTGCACGGTCGTTCAACTCTACACAGAGGAGATATATATTTTTTTTTCTTTCTCCGAGGATAGATCGCACGTGGGACCCGCGACTAACTGTCGCGGGGAGAAATTAAAAGTTTCCTCGCACAATACGCGGCGCAAGTTGATATTAGAGTTGCATAGTTCACTCTTGTACATATATATTTCGCGATTAATAAATATATCTGGAAGCGTTGTACCGATTTTGTTTCGATGCCACAATGCGGATAAACCACAGATACTGCTTCGCACAGAAGACTAAAAGAACAATCATCAGATAAGAAACCGTGACGCGTAAAGTCCTGTCAAACAAACAAAAACTATTTTGTCAAAGATGCCAGACGATAATGACGCGGACACGTACGAAGAAACGAGGGCGCATCCCGAAAATATAAAAGTCAGACGCGTTTTGATGTATCAACCGTGGTTAGTGTCTCACCCTAATGGTCGATCAGATAAGAACTCCTTGTTCGGTGGTCCTGGCAAGATGTTATCGCGTTCGCACGCTCTTACACCCCGAGACGTGTACCGTGATGTCATTATAGCGCTCGAATATTTTGTAAACGCGATTGCAGGGGAGGAGGAAACGGTGTGGCCCGAACAGAGAACTGGCTCGGACGAGAATCTGGCCGAGACACTTCCTGGTTAACAAGGGATACGATATCGGCCGCAGAAATTGACTCGTCCCGGTACTCGACTACTACATGTTCTCTTTGTAACTTAAACGATCTTTTTTGTCGGTGCGAGCGATGATCGATGTATACGGAAGGTCTTTCATTTAAACCGAACACAACTCCACAAATGCCTATTTTCTCTTCTCGAAATAAATGCTTCAGGAAATGGACCAATTACTTTCAGGAAATTGAATTGTACAAAGAGTAATTTTTTATTCTAATTAATATCGAACATATATTGTGTCTAATTAATCGTGAAAGAGATCGTAATAGTCGACAAACAAGATTTATTACGCGCATGTTTTGCGAAAATTCGAACAACTTTAGTTTCAATCTTGATTATTTAAAAAATTAAGAATTTATAAGAGAAAGTCAATATACATCTAACAGAATCATTTTTGTGAAAATCTTGTAGGAAGCAAATAAATAGTTTTATATATAGTTTCAAAATTTAGCAGAGTCTTTGGTCATCTGTTCTATAATCGATCCTGCTCTTGAAAATGCACCCCTGATGGGCACGCGCTTAGGACACTAAGTCTGACAAACTAACCATATGTCACATTTCTAGAAATGTCCTGAGTAGTGTTCTTATCTCTATGCATTGTTTCTTCTTAGGACGGATCTGTCGCGGATGTCATCTGTCTTATTATCCTGATGCGCTTCAAAAATAATTTTTTTTTTTTGCTAACTCGGAAAAAGAAATTGTGAAAATTTTATTATCCTAGACTTCTAGGCTTGAAAGTATTATAGCTTGGAGGTCGTAAGTTTTTTCCGAACGCCGGAAAAGATATTGATAACTAAAACAAAGAATGATCATTCATAAACAACTTGACAAGTGCATACCTATCAAAGTTTGAGCGATTACACGGAATATTTTTTTAGTTAGTAACTAAAAACTATATAGAGATAAAACCTATATATTGAATCACATTAAATATGAAACTTGACAAATATATTTATAACAAATGTACGCGATATAATAATTTATGTTTTACAACTTTTTCAAAATTAAAATATAGAGAAAATACACGAGGCGTGTAATTCTAATACTGTTTTGTCTGTCAGGTTATTAATAAACGAGACGTGGCTGGATTCTCGAGTTTACCAGTCCCCACATGCGTCGAGTTTTCGAAAACGGTAACGTTGCCCCGCCGAATCAGCTGTCCTGGATTCAGGACAGATGCTGTCCGCTCCGATACATTCGCGTACGTTACACCGGAGATTTCGTCTCCTTCGGATCCTTTGAGACGTCGATTTTTCCTCGATGCACGCAGGTGAATGCGCCAAGACCGGAGCTGAACAAGTTTCGACTCGCACGGAAGACGTGAAAAATCGATATTTTTTATCGGTGAAAACGCGTTCTCCGTTGCAAGGGTGCCTCTTTATTGCGCACGTCGAACTGTCGAGAGAGACGGCAGGTTACATTAAACAAGTTCCGTCGAGGCTGTCGTGTGAATTTTGGCCCGCTGGCGGCGTGTAATTGACGAATTATGCTGATATCTTGTTGCAAACGAATAACGGTACGTTATATGCAGATTGCGACCAAAAACGCGACAGAAAGTCAGTTGGAAATGTACCAGTCAGTTTACTTTTGTTATCGTTTAGATAAATGAAACGATTTCCGACCGATGTTGGTCCAACACTTTACAACACTTAAAAACACTTTACAACTGTGTTCTTAGTGATTTCCATCAGCCATTTTCCACCAATTTATTTTGATTCAATTTTTTGATGGTACTTTTAATAAATTTTAGTTTTCGATCACATAGTGTCGTATTTCTGATCAACTAACGAATATCATACAGTCTTTGACATTTGATTGTATTATCTTAAAGAATTTATCACAAATATGATAACCACGTTACTTCCTTTGGTAACAAACAAAAATACCATAAGCAGCTATCCAGATTAATGGATATAAAGGACAAAATACCGCTCGCTCTTGGTTAGAGACGAACGGACTCGAGACGATGCAGTGCTTCTTTGAGATCGTTGCACAATGAAGAAGCCTTACGCGTCGTAGCGGCTATTCACCGCGAAGGAAGGAACAAAAATAACAGGAAAACTTGGGCGCACCATCCCCCTATTCACGATCGACGAAATATCCGCTATTGTAAGAACCCGTGGTTCTCGATTTATCACGACAATCGTTGTTCGTTCGACGATCTTCGCGACGAGAAGGTCACCCGCAAAGTGAGCGACACTGCGGCTCGTCAAGGGATTGAGAGAAAAAGTAGTGTATTCACACAAGATGCACATAAGTGGATTTTTCGGAATCCGGAGCAGGAATTATCAGCTCGACTGTAACAATATCGAGGCAGTCGATTAATCTGCGAAGATGTTCATCCTTTCAAATGTTTTCGAGCGAATACCAATGAGACGAGCTTCAACAAGAAGCACATAGAAGTATTATCGAAATTCTCTTTCTCGAATGAATTCTGACGAGAATATGTACTTATGTTTTTTTTTTTTTTTATAGTTAAAGTATTTTTATCTATTCTTAAATATCTCTCCATACAAAAAATATATTTATTGAAACATTAGTATAAAATATACCAAAACTTAACATGTGCGACAAGTATACATCTGTTATTTTCTTATTTCTCTCTAATTACAAGATAAAATAAAGAAAGATAAGATTAATAATTGTAAGATAAGATAAGAGAAAGATAAGATTATCTACTAATTGTAATGTAAGATAATTATCAATGACGCAACAACATAATATTATTTTATGTGTACCTAATACACATTTTTTAACACTTTAGAGTTAGAAAAGTCAATACAATTATATAAGTAATAATGAATAAATATTATCTAATAGAGAAATTTAATTAAAAAAAAAGTTACAAGATAAGTTACAAAAATTAAAATAAATGTTGCTTTTGGTCAAATTGAAGTCGTGCTCGTAATTCAAACTTCTCAAATATTGCGTTGATATGCAATTCTCAATGTGTCTTATACACCTGTTATATTGTTCGACTCGTTTTTTTTACCATCAAAAAAATTTTTTAAAAATTCAAAAAGTTTTTATTCAGTACGTCGCAGTTTGATTTTTGTTTCAAGAAAACAATTTGTTTTTTTTTTACTATCGGATGTATTAGATATATATTCGTTTCCACGTGCAGCTGAGCAGTGCAATGTAGAAACATGTGTTTAACACGAGGCAATTTTATTTAGGGGCGCAACGAAGTTGGAAAGTGTAACTATCATCAACGACCAGTGTTTGATGCCCGTTTCAAGAAGAGATATAAAGACTCTTCGATTTCCCCTCCCTCTCTGTCTCCCTCCCTTCTCCTTCTCGGGGGGTACCTGGCACACGTGTAAGGATCCATGGGTCCCGAAAATAGGTCTACGTGGCTAGTCTCGGTGGGGCCAGTCGCATATGTTGGCGCACGCACACATGTATAAAAGCGTTCCAGCGGTAATAGCCAGGTGTTTCAAAGGTGAGGCGATGGGGCGCCCCTCGAGGCGGCACAACAAAAAAATATAAACCAGCTTCCTTCCGATGGAGCTACCTTCCGACGTGGCTGCCACCCGGTACACACATACACAAACCCTATGTGCGTGCCATAATAATTATACAGATTTATTCGAACGAGCCTGGATCGCGCGCAACGGGTTAACAGCGAGCGCGCGAACTGGTTGAGAGTTCCGGAGAATCGTAACGTCGCGCGCATCGGGTATCTCTCCGCCAAGGGTCGAAGAGTCACACCTTTTATTTCCTCGGCTGTAACGTGTAATTTACCACTTTGAGCGGGAAAACAAGAATCATGAGAGAAACCGGCCGTATAAACGGTTGCTATATAAGTATATATATACTTATAATAATCGACGTGCGTATTTTATCTTCGGAACGAGCGTTAAATTTTTTCCACAAATTTTACACAATTGTGATCTTTTTCTAATTATATTACAAATACACGAAAAAGAAGGCCAAAGAAAGATAATTGAGTCAGCGTTCAATGTGTGTTTAATTTCTTACATTTGTCTCGGATAAAATTTATCAGAAGACGCAAAGAAAATTGAATAAAAAAAAAAATTAGCAAATCGCATTACAATTAATCTACTATCAATCTCAACCTGTTCCGCCATCACGTACAGCGTATTTGTATTTCTTTTCGCGGCAGGGCGGAAATGGTTCGCCATTGCGGCGCAACAACATAACCGACGAACAGGCGTAGTGTGTGTGTGGGACCTGCTTCCATTTTATATAGACGCTTATAAAGAATCTTTTCGCAGCAACCTGCGCGAACGCATGATTACCCGTAGTATCGGCGTGAAGGGCGCCGGGGGTTGGTTTGTTCCCTCGTCAAGATTCACACGCACAGTACGCACTACAAGGCGCAAACAAAAGCGGGGACTAACTTAGCGCGCCCAGTATTCCGTATAATTTATCCGCACATGTAACGAAGAAAGAAAAAAAGAAAGAAGTAGAATATTCTTTTTCTTTCTCTCTTTCTCTTTATCGGAACCGCCGTCGGTAGCCTACCAGTATAACCGGATAAAATGCAGGTTCCTCTCAATTCTCTTCTCGCTTTCGCGTGTGTCGATTTAGGACGACGAGAAAGGGTTCTTACAGAGAGACAGATAACCGCGTGGAAGCGCGTCTTTATGCGCAGGTAGATGATTCGTCGACGACCGGTGTACGATTCATTCCTCCGCTTGTCTTTCTCTATCTCTTTCGCATTCTCGATGCGTTAAAACGGAGGCAGCAATCTTGGGGTGTGTGCGCGTTTGTAAACCGCCACGAGAGATGAAAAACGTCGATCAGTACCCCTTCGTGCATATTTTACGCGAGAGCGAGAGAGGATTGTGGCTTTTAATTTAATGTGATGTATCAGAAACGGCAGGTAGAAAATATACGACGGTCGCAAATTGTAAATTAATCCCATTATAAAATTATTCATCAGATTTAAGCCAAGAAATAATAAAAGAAATGTTAAGTCCTGTCAAGCGGTCAATAACATATGATCGCGTTTAAATATCAAGTTATTAAGATTTTATTATGAAATTTTACGAGAAGAATAACGCCGTCTTCTCATCTTTATTTCTTTTCTCACTTTCATTTCTGCGTTCAGAGTGTTTCTCTTTTATTACGAAATAACACACAAGCGAATTGGTTCAGATAGTATAAAGCATATATAAATCTATCAATTTACAAGTAAATGAATAGTAGATCATTTCTGCGCTCTCGCCAGAGAAGTCTCTCGCTTTCTTAAGATGTCGTAATACTGATCTTTTATTGTGATAGTATTTCACGATCTATCCGTTCTCGAATGACCTCATTTCATTGCCAATTTCAATTATGAGAAACACAAATAAAAGTAAAACTTTTTAAAAAGTAGCTTCAAACAAAAGTGTAACTCAATTTTCTGTATTTAGCGAAACAATAATATATATTTAGCAATACAAGTACTTTTTATAATAAAGCGAAAAGTTTACGAGTCACAAGAAGAGGGTTCGCGAGTCGCGTTGAAGTAAAGTATTGAAGAAGCATTTCTCGAAATCTCGGAATTTAAAATAACAACGTGAAAGTTTTTCGTCTTTATTTCGCGCCGTCCACATGACGGAATCACGAAGAGAACATCGCGTGCTTCTTCTTTCGCGGAAAGAAAATGGCAGGCGATCAAAATGCGATTCCACCGTTTGCACAGAGGGGACAGGGTGCTCCCGCAATCGCGAGCACACGCGCTCCAGCGCACACGTATAATTCACGAATGCACACGCACGCGTGTAAGTTTCCAGCGCGCGTGGGCGATGCTGTGGCACGCGACACGACCGTTACGTTCGGAACCGGCACCGTCGATCGCGACGCGGAAGAGGGGGTGAAATTCAGAAGGGGAACAGAAGGCGAATTGCAGCGCCCTCTACGCACGGGCACATACACAAGCGTATATCAGGTAGGGACACGAAACAGCCAACGCGATAACCACTCTCGCACAAAGAGCGAGAGAAAGAAGGCCGCGCAGTTCAGGTAGGCCGAACGGAAATTCGAATAAAAAACGCGAGTCGTCGCGTCCTCGTAGAGGGGTCTTAATGCATCTATACATACGCGCAACGCAAGCCCTGATATATGTATACATACATGCGTATAGAGGGGGTCTTCTAAGAGGGGTCACAGCATCTGCCTCATACAGAACAACATACACACATTGCAACTTGCTAAATGTATAAGAGAAAGAGAGAGGAAAAGAAACGCAGCGGAAGGAACATTGAAAAAAGAAGAACAGGCGCGGGCGCAGCGGACAATCGCGTCGCACTCACGACATCCTGCACCTCCCGTCAGCGCACAGCGACAGTGGGGGTCAGACGGTGGAACATATGCCCGGACGTTGATTGGTAGACGGCCCGCGACCGTCCGACCCTCATTGGCAGGCAGCGCGGGGCCCGCTGGCCCGTATTGGTTCGGCAGCACGTGCAGGCCACCTGCGAGTGTTTGGTGGGGAAATCGGTTATAAGAAGCCCAGGACAACCCCCTGCCAGTCAGATGCCGGCTTGCTGCCGAGACGTTCTGGATGAGGAGTTGTAACACATCTTCTTTGTTTTGCGCGCGTCTACATTTGAGAGTTTGATCAGTTATTTGAATTCGGACGAGCGTACAAGAAGTATCATTTTGTTTTATCCGAAAAACGAAGTGTATTTTCTCTTCTTCTAAAAGAAGAGACATTGAACTCAGGACTTTATGTGAAATAGTGCAGTGACGTTAACGCGCAGAAATCATCTTGCGAGGGTGTAATTATTAAATGTGACGGATATTTCGCTAAAAAACAAAAGCGAAAACAGAAGAACATCACGCAAGTGCTTTTACGAAATGCCACAGTGTTTGTAAAGAAATAGATAAGGAACATAAAATAAAAGTGGGCTTCGTAGTGTTGCGGCAATAAATAAGAACGCTATAAGTGTATTGTAGTGTCAAAATGCTTGTCGACGAGATGCCGCACATAAAAAAGAACAATCACAATTACAGTCATTGCCCGTTGAAAAAACGGCCGTTTTACTATACATCTGAGGATGGAGAAGAAACCGAGACTTCCGAAGTTAAAGGTGAGTGTCAAGAAATTATTCAGTTGTATGAGTTAAGATATATTTTGTGCTGTCTGTAGAATCTTAATACGTAGTATGTAGGATTTATTTTTGCTATATGTCTTTTTTTATTTTTTACTGCCATAAAAAAATACATATTATTTTTATTAAAAATAATATATATTTCTGTGAATATATATATTATTATTCACAGTAAATAACAAAAAAATGTCTTATATATATCTCTGTATAGATTTTAAATATTTATACTATTAAATTATATAATGTAAAAACAATTAAAAAAGAAAAAAATTTGAAAGAGAAAGATACATGTATATAATTTATACTAATTTTTTAAAATAATAATTTTAAAAAATATTCACAACAAGTGTTCTTTATTTCAAAGTTATGTCATCAGAACTAAAATATTAGAACATTTTTATTTAAAAAGTTGAAATTTACAAAACAGTTAGATTGTATTGTATTTTCTCTCATATTCTTTATTCTAATCTCATATTTCTACATTTGAATATTTGTTTTATATTTATCAATGTGTATCTTTCTGTGTGTTACAGAAGAGATAATTGATGTAGGTGTAGACGATATTCCCGAGCCTGAAAACCTTAGCACGAAACCGGAGGATCTCAGTAGAACCGCAGCAGATCGTCACCAACAAAAACAAGAAGAGCAAGAAGAATGCGCGTCCAGAACGCCACCACCGATCATCAAAGTCTTGCCGTCTCCACCGTTAACAATACAATCGTCTCCGCCACCTCATCATCCGATACATCACGTTCACGCGCTACATCATTATCACCATTATCCGACCAAGACTATCACGCCACCGGCGGGAATCGCGCCGATCCCTGTGGCGAAAAAAGCGCGAGTCGAGGTGATACAGCACAACGACAACTCGACGACGCCGACGGCGGGTATGACAGCGACGTCGGCACCACTGCATTTCATGGCAAGCAAGGCACCTCTGGAGCCATTGAATCTGAACACTCCGGTGGAACCGCTAGCCCATTACGCTACCCCGGCCTGGTCTCGCCCGCCGATATATCCGTCACACTATCTCTCGTATCCTGCACCTGCTTATCATCGCTATCCGGCAGAATTATACTCGTACCCCGTGGCGACGTATCCACATTCATCTCCGGAACATCATCCGTCAGTTTCGCCACCACCTCACACCGCACTTACTTGTCCAACAATTCAAAGACCAATCGCCAGGCCTTATTCTCACTGGTCCACCAGTCCGGATCATTGTGGTTTGTCACCCACAAGTTCCGTAGGATCGGGCTCGCTTCGATCTCCGCCTCCCGTAACTCCGGAAGATCTCTCCTCTCCCGGTAGTGACAGCGGTAGGTCGTCAGCGGGTAGCACTTCCGCCGGACATACGCTTGTAAACACGAAAATGGAAAAGAGCGGATCGAATGCTAGCCCGGGCACGTCATCGAGCACGACCGCGTCCAGGTATTCGTGTCCAGACTGCAACAAGTCGTATTCCACTTATTCGGGTTTATCGAAGCACCAGCAATACCACTGCTCCGCCGCGCAAGGCCAGGCAAAGAAGTCTTTCTCGTGCAAGTTCTGTCAGAAGGTGTATGTCAGTCTAGGCGCGCTCAAAATGCACATTCGCACGCACACGCTACCCTGCAAGTGCCACACATGCGGTAAAGCGTTCTCTCGACCATGGCTGCTTCAAGGTCACATCCGGACGCACACAGGCGAGAAGCCCTTCAGATGTCAACACTGCAATCGCGCGTTCGCCGACAGGAGCAACCTCAGGGCTCACCTGCAGACCCATAGCGACGTCAAGAAATATTCCTGCGACAGGTGCAGCAAGACCTTCAGCAGGATGTCGCTGCTTACAAAACATCAGGAAGGAGGTTGTCCTGGCGTTCCAGTATCGGTTGGTTATCCCTGTTAAAAGGTTTCGCGTTTGTGTGATCAGAACAATTTTTATGTGCGTTTGCTCGATTTTATTCCGCAAAGTTTCAAAGTGCCTTAGAATGCAGTACAAACAACGAGATATAGTGAAATCTATATGGTGAACTGTTCGCAAAATATCTTTTTTAATCTTTATGCTATTGATTGACTAGCTTTTTTTCTCAATTTTTATATCAAGATTTTTTTTCTCTTATTAAGAAATTTGTTTCTTCAACACTTGATTACGAAAATAATCAAATTTTACCGTATTAATTTTGATAACACAGAATGTCAGAAGAGTTAATACATTCACACATATTTTAGAATCATATCAAACTTTATTAAGAAATTAAATCGTCAAGTAGGTGTGTGTCGAAGAGTTTCGTGAGAGTTGGTTTCGTTTTTTTTTTTTTTTTCGTTGTAAATATTGATATACGAGTGTATGATGTATAACGAGTACATCGAAAGTATTCATTTCTTTTCATCAAATTCGATTTTGAATTATAGAAGAGAAACCTCTTTATATTCTATATTTATATATTCTGTATTTTTGTTCTAAAATTTGCAGTCAGTAATTGAGAAATGAATAGTTTTATGACTCGCTGTACGAGCGTGTTGACGATAATAGTACTTAGAGATTATATTTCGTCCTTCCGAGATAATCACTCACGTCGTACACGTGGAGAATATCGGAAATAACAAGTTGCTCGACTCACCGCATGATGCGGTCCCGTGAAACTATTGTGCCATTCCTCTTTCAGTTTGTAATTTTTTTTGTTCCGATGTACTCGAGCACATAAAACGCGATAAATTATTAAAATGACTAAAAACTGGAATTAGGACGATATGCACGTTTTTTTTTTTTTTTTTATTTTCTTCCTAAATTTTGTTTATTTTTCAGCGTGCGAGCGCATCGTTAGTATTAACAATATCGTCGCAACTCAACAATACTGATTTAGATCACTTAATCAGTTCTCGAGTGTTTACTTTAAATGCGTCTACGAGAAGAATATAGAGCTTTAGTAAAGATCTGTGTATTAAATAATGATTTTAAAAACCGCCAAAGTGCCATTTGCAAGAAAAAAAAAACAGTCGCGTAAAGTTACATGTGCTCGCACGTATTTTTATGTATACCGACTGTATATAGATTAGCGCTTATTAAGTAGTGAGTAAACACGCACAATACAAGTATTACCTATAAAAAATTTGTTTGCGTTAAGAACGGAGCTGGAGAGAAAAGAACTTATTTAACACACACGCGTGAGATAAAAAAAAAAAAAAAAAGTTCACGGCTCCGCGCGTCGCATTATTGTTTTCTGTATTTTGCGTTTTTGCAAATTCACTTTAAGTTTCTCGAAGAAGCTAGTCATTGTATATTATATACAGAGAGGAACGGATAACTCGCTATTGGTTATTATCGAAAAAATAAAACCAGAAGTGGAAAAAGTAGAATTTATTAGCGAGCCGTCGTTGCGAACTATTTTAATTTCTTACCGTGCGTGTAATTAGCAGCGCGGTTTACAGGCGAGTACCAGTTTTATATTTCTAGTTTTATAAAGAAAATATTATACACACAGAATACAGATATTGTCTATAAATATATATATATACAAAGATATTTTATACGAAATAAATTACATGGATTTTAAATTTTACATAATGTACAATATGTTAATACAAATCATTTATATCCTTTTTATTTCCAAATATTTTTCCTTCATTCATTATTTATAAAGCTCCGCAGTAACGACTAATGTTATTTATTATTATTTTCTATCTCTTTAAATTTATATTCCAAGATACAATTTTCGAATATTATCGTTTTTAATATTATTTAACATTATCTTGTACAAGATTACATAATTTTGTTAAGTTTCTTACACAGAACTTTCTTCTTATTGTCTGTTTAATAAAAAATCAATTAGATGTATCTATATACATAAACACGCTGACAGTTGTGGATTTTATAAACCATTGAATATTCGTTATTAAATTTGATAGTTATTAAGCTCGCGATCATCATAAGTTCTGTCTTCCGATGAACGATCGAGATATTTTTACGCGCTTACTCATTTGGAGTAAACAGTGCCCGCGATCGATGAAACACAGAAGTCTTTGTCGATAAACAGTAAGTATCGGCGATCGTACTTTGGCTTGAGAGACGAATCGATTTGATTTAAGACGACCACAGATAAATCCTATTTCATTTCGCACATTTATACACAACGCGCCGACTGCAGTAATATACACACTTAAGTAACACCTTATGAGGTCACGGCAAATAAATCTATCATTGATTTCGACAAGCCAATGTAATATTTCTATCACATTGACACACTCCCGCAATCATTGCCGTTTGCGTAATCGCTGAGAACAATGTTTACGACTGTGGAAAAGAATTCTTTCCGCGGTTCGTGAGCTCCATTCGTTGTTGCAATTCTACCTGGGTGGTCCGAACTGATCATGCGACGATCGAACAGGAATTGTAGATCCTTTCGATTTATCGAAGTCAGGACTCTTATCAATCTTCTGCGCAGTCAAATAACTTTCAAATAACTTTCCTCGAATCAAGATACTAGAGATTATAAGAATATAAATTTCAGAGAAACTACAGTAAAGTCTTTTTTTTTTTTTTATTGCTTTTAAACTTTCCTACAGTCAATCACACAATTTACGTTCAACACATATGATCCGCCGTCTTCTGGTTACGGCAATTAGAATTCCAACTTGCTTCATCATGCGAAAGTTAATCGATATACGTTAGCTCGCGTCTGGTGTGAATGCACGCGGATTAACCGGCAGGTTATCCAATTTCTTTGCACAATAAAGAATCGAGAGATCGTTCCGCGTCACGCGCAAGAGTATCTCTTTGCGTCGCGTGTTCATTCATACGTCCACGGCGTGTAACGCCGACACAAAGCTCTTTTAATGGAGCAAACAACATATGGCGAGCAAACGCGCGCGCGTTTCAATTCATTTCGTACGAAACGGGCTACCTGCACCGCGTATTAAGTCCCACGCGCCTCTATCACACACGCACTGTCGATTCAATCGGCCGTGGTGGCTCCAATCGAGCTTTTTGTTCGGTCGACTCGCCCATATGGGTGCCCGAGATCGTGCCGCGAGATCTCGTTCGCCCTTCTGACACCGTCGCATCGGTAATATACGAGTCGACCTGCTAAACACGCGTTTAATCGACGCTTCAGGGTGATAGATGTGTTTCGAGCAACATGTGTTTATCATTATACTTATCCAAAGTGCGTTTAATTATACGATGTATCGTGTAAAAGAGAAAGTAATGTTAACAGAGTTAGTCTTATTAGTCTCCGTCGGTTTTCTAATAATCTGCAATAGCTGCGTGTGGATATCTATATGCAGAGAAATATCTATTAACTGCGATTGTTTTTTTTTTTTTTTTTTTTCTATTTTTCTTACAATTATAGCAGACTTATAATCTTCGCAGACATTCGAATCTGTGGATTTTACACTTACGGTCTCATTGTGTAGTTAACCATCGTTATGCCTATAATTACGTATGACGGCCCATTGAACAGCGTCCTTTCGCTCGCGCACGACAGGTGCACGCGCCATTTTCGAGTATCCCCGGACAGACTCGCAGACCGCACTGTGTGTACACACACTCGTACAGAAACGCGCGGGCAAGCAAGAAAGTGTGGAAGCGAACGCTACCTTGGTCGCTTGGGCTTTTATGGCGACCGGTCCGATCGAACAGGTGCGTCAGAACGGATATACACATATATAAAACGCCAGGATAAAAGGTTCTATTATTCGTTTGTACATAGCAGCAAGCGAGGCTTTACACTATGCAAAGACTTTTGCGAGAGAAAAGCGACCGCGCGGCGACAAAAGGTCGCAACGTCGCTTACGAGCACAGCCGAGAATGGGGAGCTCACCTCAGCTACGAGATTTTTGGACAAAGCGAAGGGGGTCGAGGTCGGCCAGCGTCGACAAAAACGCCCCGCTGTCTCGTGAAATTCGCAGTGGCGACTTCGTTACTGAAATTATAATCGGATTGAGAATAATATCTTTTGATTGATACGAACCTCTTATCTGTTTTTTTTTTTTTTTTTATAGATATTTATTGTAAAGTTTCAAAAAATCAAAAATCTTATAATTTCGACATATTTTTATTATTTAGAAAACATCGTGGCGTATAATGTAAATACTTTTGCGTGGGGTTTCGTGCAATAACGATCTCACGACCTCTGACACGGTTGCTGAAGATTCAAGCTGACCCCGTAGAAGACTAGTCGTTCCTTTGGGATGTATAGCACACCTGATCAACGAGAGTCTTTCATCGCTTCCCGGAAGAATCGCGTCTTCTTGCAACCCTTTACGCCGTGGTGGTACGTGTCCCATTGTGTCAGCGAGGATCACCGCTGCCGGTTACACCAGGTGTTGTTAGTGCCCGTGCGTTTCTTCTTCGAGAAGCGTGATCGTCGATGATGCGGCGATCCGTGCATGAATTATATAGTCGTCGCCCTTATGAAATTCTCAGTCAGCTGGAAAGATTTAAGAACTGGATAAGTATTGAACGCGATCAGAATATAACGTATCAGATTTTATTTATTACGCGCGTAATTATAATATCGTTCTTTTTTCTAATTATTACACATATATATTTTTTCTAATTATTATATTATCATTAGCTAAATGCTAGCAGCATTGCTAAATCAATCATTTTATCAATACGGTATACATATATATATATTTTTTTAACGATTTGCACATCGTCATCATTCAATTATTATTGATTACATTCCTTTGACAACTTTATAGATCGCAATCGGTATAAATCGATTCAAAAAGCTGATAGATTGTAAAAAAATAATGAGATGAAAGAAGCGGCTGTGCGTATAATATTTATTGCCGTGTTCGTATTGATTCGAGATAACCTCGATACGAAAGCTATTCGTTACTTTATATCTTGACTGATCTAAATGGCGATACGGTTCGGTGGTCTGTCGAAAAATTTTCGACCACAGTAGTCTATGTGTCAGTAAGATCATTTTGATATATTATCCGTCAATTAAATTTATTTAATTTTGTAGTGTATCAATAAAAAATTATATATTTCTCACGTTTTATTTCAATTTATATTTTAATATTGCTTAAATGATTTTATAAATCGCTGGTAAATTTTATTTTTGCTCTTGCGTGCAACTGTTTAAAAATTGTCAAAGAAATCGAAAAAGTTCGTACGTGGGCGGGCTATTGAGAAACCTAAAATCCGAGACGCTACATTAGTAACAAATAGACATAAATATGTATTTTATTTCACAGTAGCGATGAGATGATCAGAAAAGTGGCGAAAGATATCGGGCTAATATACTAGCGGAATAGTTTATTAGGCCAAAGAAAATCTTAAGACCGCGGACAAAACAATCTCAGCTTCGTATAGCGGCAACCTGTTACTTGGGTCTTCTTTTAAGGTGATGTGCACAACATATGGCTTTCGAGCGATTCCACCTGCCGCGGACCTTTAGGATCTGAAATTCGGTTCTCTCGCGAAACTGTCGAAGTATTTCAGCTCCGTAGGTAGGTTGTTAGGATCGTTACAATGAGGGACTTATATCAAGGCTTCGCGTGGTCCCCTGTACCTTGTATCTAAATTGACGGGAGTATGAATTTACTCGCGCGTAAGAATCGCCGTTATCGCACTCTTCACGCCGGCCTTAATGATCCCTTAACGGTCGTTTCGGGACCTGAGCTGTGAGATGTTATCGCAAGGCCTCACGAAGGGGGTCCGTAGCGGGAGAATTCGTGAGACTCTGAGAGAATGGACCGTCGATGTGAAATACTGAGTTGCGTGTTGTGTCGGTTCCTCTCCCGCAAATTTCTTTAATTTCAACACTTCGGACAACACTTTGAATTATTCTCGGACTAAAAAGTTAAAATATCGCAGGAAAATTATTTTTAAAAATAACGAAATTTACTGAACGTTTAAAGCTGCTGCAAATTTTATAGCTTTTAGCTTTATTTGTGGGGGTTTTTATCTGCTAAATTTTACCACACAATAAGTAAGTAATTTAAGAGTTTGATCTTTTAACATTTTGTAAACTTTCTCGAAATCCGACTATAAAGAGAATGTTTAGGTATATTGAACAAATAATAAAGTGCAACACTTGATCATTTCGTAACAATGTATTACCAGTTACACAAAGGTTTTGTCTGTTTGTAAAATAGACCACAGGAAAAAGGTTTCAGGCATTTCTCCCCAAGCATTTTGTCGCATTGTCGTAAACCATTGAATTGAGTTTCTTTCTTTAAACATAAAAATCAATTTCACGTTTACAAAAAAACACATTGATTATTTTTTATAACTACGTAATATATTACCGTGAAAAAATAATCACTTTAGAAAAACACACGTAAAACTTATGTGAAAAACGATGTGGAAAACATGTGCAAAATGATACAAGCGACCAGACAAGAAAAGAATACGAAGAGACAGGATGTGACCTCCACGATAGTTACCAGTTATTATGCTAACCAGTCATCAGCTGGAGATCAGCAAACTCGACCGATTCGCCGCGCGTTATTATCCAAGGTGTGGCACTGCTGACACCCATTGGTGGGTGGTCCTTCGGTCACAAACCGCTACGTGTGAACCTCGATTTGGTTGACGATCGTCCATCCGATTCACCATCATCATGTCAGAGGCGAGAAACCGGCGAAATCGCGGATAATGACGAACACGCACTTTGGCTTTCCGGGATAATTACCGGCGAGGATATAATTACGGAAATGCACAGAGAACGCGCACAACTCTTTTCGCTCGATTGATCTCTCGAGATCCCGTTCTATTTTCTCGAAGGAGAAAAGAAGTTCGATCTTGGTAAAAAAAAAAAAAAAACGCTGACATTTTTTGTATCATCTGCATTGCTTTTTTGCGACATTTAGTGAAACATTATGTTACTTTTTATAAAATCTTGCGTGACGCGTGCATATTTTTAAGCACAATAATGTAATTTAATATAATTATTATATTTTTCAATATGTTTATATTCTAATAACGTGTTTACAAATGAGATATTCTGTCAGAATAATAAAAATCAAGGGCTGCTTTTTCCAAAGATATCGCGATCGCCACCTGTCGTCGCCTTCGTAGTTATAAAAAAGCGTTAACGAAAACGAGACGTGGGCTGGCGTCTTAAAAAGGGTGAAATCGGCTACCTGTCATTAGACGGAGAGGCGCGGAAATGGGTGGTTCACCATTCGACCTTTCCGAGAGAAACCAGTAATTTCTAAGAATTAATCAGCGTCGGAATTAATTACTTTCACGGGTCCGTATGACGCAGGCTCGTTCTAACATGATGAATACGCGGACATTAGTATACAGTATGACATACATATGTCGTTAAAATCCCGTTCTGACTTGTAAAACGCGCGTACTGCATTCCTCGGATCTTCCCACCATTCTCAATTACAAAACCAGACGCGAACTAAGCTATTTATATGCGTGTATAATAAGATCCACTTTCGATTTGTGTGTTACAAATGTGTAAGCTGCGGACAAAACGATATTTAAAGAGAAAGCCGGTCGAGAACTATGCTTACGATCATAAGGTAGAATTGAATATCATACATTTTGTACAGAAACATATAATGAACATGTTTATACAATGTTGTTGATATAAATCAGAAAAAAATGTATGTTTAAAAATGTTTAAGTATCTTTTTCCACCCAATGGCTCAGACCAATAGAGTCAAAATCCTTTCTTCCGATCGTCAAATAACTCAACGAGCGACGATGCAGCAGAGACCGTGGCGTAGCGATCGGTGCAGGGTTAAGGTCGGCGAGTGCGCGCCACCTTGCAACGTGCTTACGTAAGAGGCGACACGTAACGATCCACACGAACGTAATCGAAGAGATTCGGTTGCTTTTAATTATCCGTACAGATCGTGTCTGACCGTTATTGTGGCCGGCGTTTCGAGTCTTAACGAGCCGGCGTCCATTGCTCGGGGGAGACATAGCTGGCATACTGTGAGACCGGTGGTCCAGGCCGATATAGCACGCGAGGACTCCCATCGAGAGAGAAAGACTCTACGTCGTGTCCCTTCCGTTACCTCTTCCCTCTTCATTTCTTCGCTTCCTCAACCATCAATGGTAATTAAAGCGAGTCACGGTGATCGTTCGTGGCTGATCTTGTCATCGATCGAATCGCGCACGCCGGACCTATCCGTTCTTCCTGGACGATCACGCTCTTCACTCCGCCCGCCGAGCTTCCTGAGCGGCAATTAAGATAATGCTTTCGTAATCGGCAGCGATGTCTACGTGAGACCGCGCGGATTCGTTGGAAGCGTGTGCGGTGTAGCTTGTTTGCGACCTTGGATGCGATGCCAACGCGAAGGATTCCGGCACCTGTGATTCGCCGCTGGTAGTGAGGCGCGAAAAGCGACGCGAATGTCGATGCCGACAGCGAAATCGTTAATTGCATAGCGCGCAGTTAATATCCGTAATCAATGTTAACGTGGCTGATTGGAGAATAATATCTATCGTGCATGCGCGCACGGTCGTTACAGGTGTTGCAATCGCACGACGCAAGGTGGAGGATAATACGGAATCGTAAATCGATTCTGTCCGCAACGCTCTTGATTCTTTTGCTGTTACGAATTTCTTTATTTTACCGCAAATGTCAGCAAATCAATAATGCCGAGAGATCAAACTTTGCGATATAGAGGACTTCATCAAATATATGCATTTAATCGAGTCCCGATGGACAATGCCGTAGCGAACGTGAGAAGAATTGAGGTAATGAGAGAATTCTCGGAATCGCGGTCATCGATCAACTCGCAGCTACTAATTGCTGATCGAATAATAACCGCCCGTGCGTCCGTAAATATAGAGTTGCAACGGGGCGCGATACTCTGCTCTCGTCGATAATTTATTGTAGATTGATACCGCGGAGATATACTTTATTATATGAATACTTTTGCGCGACGCAAAGGTAATGACGATATTGGATATCGTATATAGTTGCCGGCGGTTGCGTGTTTGTGGTATTTAGGCGAGTCAACCGGATTGATCGAATCAACTCACACACTGATCGAATCGATCGCCCTATCGATCGATCTTATCTTCGCAATTAAGAAATTGTTTTCTCTCTGTGCAGGATTTAATTAAGAAATATGCATATAATGACTAAATAGAAATTAAAATGCCTTACACACACACACACACACACACACAGGTGCTATTAAATATATTTAAATGGAGGAATTATTTTTCGTGTCACGATTTAATTTCAAAGAAATGCGCAACCATTAAATGGAAAATTAATTTTAACTACACTCTACACATACTGAGACTATTAGCGGCGCGATTATTAGATCTTTCTGTGAAATTGCAAACACGCGTACACACACGCAAATATGCGTACACACGCGCGTGAAGCACTTCACACGAGATAATTACCATGCAGGAGTGCGATATGTTCGCGCTGACACCTGTTGCATGGCAGGTTGCGTGACATGAATGCAATATCTTTTACGGGTAACCTTCAACGTTTCCAAGCAAATCGCTTTAGAATGATCGAAGAAGTGCGCAAATATCTCGACTCAATAGCGACGTGAGTTAACGAGCTCCGATTATCGCAAATATGTAAATTGCTCGCGTAGCGGTATGTCGATTTTGCAGTGTACAATTTAACAAACCTGCATTACACCGCAATTCTTTCAACGTTCTACTTCGAAGTATTAATGCTTCGTGTACTTTTTGTGTACTTATTTTTTTAAACTAACTTAAAAAAAAACTGCAGATTTTCTTGTATCTTCAGTACATTTTTATGTTGAAAAAAGTTTTTTTATATTTAAAATTTTTCTAATTAAAATTTTTTTAATTATTTAAAGCGGAATATTTTTATTACAGAAATGTCAAAAGTGTAGAATATTTTGTAACTTAATACTTGCACACATGTATAGAGATTCTATATCATATCAATTGAAATTATATCAACTTTGACAATCTCTTGTTCGTTTCGTGACCGACAATCGATTTTTTTTTCTCATCTTGAGCGTGCTCTCTTTTCTTACTGTTCGTTCCTTTCTTCGAGGTTATAGTAGAACGAAAGAACGGCCCGCAATTGGTGCACCACCACTTTCCGGTATTCCGTTCGTCAGTTTATACATCCGCATGTGCAAGAGATGCGTGCGTGCAAAGGTGACGCCCAAGTGGGTTAATACTGACAATTACGTGCGCTTCATGCGTCCGCCCATACAAATTCCATTTAATTCCGCGCGCCATTAACCGCCAATTCATTTTTTATTCCGCCCAGTGCAGGAACATTGCTCTTATCTTGTAGCGTGATGCGATCGATCGTGTAAAAGTCCTGTTAAAATAAAGATCAAAAGCTGCTTACGACACGTCGTAAATATTTTTTGACAAACGTATCACAAATATTTCTTTTTTTTTTTTTTTGGTATAAATACCTGTATACATTATTCATGTTTGTACATATATATATATGGGAAGTCATAAAATTTTATTACGGTCTGTTTTACGCACCAAACTTTGACTTATGTTGTGATCCTTATATGTTGTAAATTCGACGTATCTATAAAGACAAAAGCATCACGTCGCACTTTCTCATTTCATTTGATAAATCATCTTTTACACGCGTAGATTATATTGCAATTATATTAGTGATTCATAGCTGATAGTGGACAAAACATCGGTCACACAATGTTGTAAGGTTTGACTGATTGTGGACCAATTTAATCCAACTTGATGCGTGACGAATCATCGTTTTGACGTGGACAGACTTAGATCACAGGTTCAAAGAATAAAATTGATAAATTTTCTTTTAACTCTCTTGTATGTCTATATAACATTTTTGCACAGCAAGTAATGCTTCAATAATTACACATGTTACTCAGCCACATGGGAATTTCATCTGTCACGGATTGCAGTTGTATATAACATTTTTACATGATAACTCTCCACATTTTATCTTTTTTAATAAACATACAGTTTATCGAATAAATTTACTTATAAATTTTACCTGTGACGCCAAATAAACTTCATTGATACGATAATTCGAATCGACATAATTTGATTTCAAAATCAACGAATTTTTTTTCTTTTTCAAGAAGATCCTTCAAATTCGATTGCTAGAGATCAAACTGAAAAATCGGAGGAAACCGGTTTAGGGGAAAAAACGCGCGTGTTTTCACGCTCGGCGAGCGCTGTTGTTGTTACGCGATCGTGACGCCGTTCACTGATTTATAGAAGCCCGGCTCATTGTGCGCAGCCTGTGGACGTCCCACTTATTTGCTCGCGTCAAGAGCCGTCTCTGAAAAGTCGCGAAACGAGGCGCCTCTCTCGAGCGGATCCAGCAAAACGTGCAAGGGCGACAAGCGCACGCCCGCCGTGCGCGAGCTCGTCGAGAATTATGGCGGTCGAGCATTTATTCACGTCATCGATATAGGCGCCTCGGCGACCTGTCCGTGGCCCGTAATGATTCATTGACCTGACAGAACGGCTAATGCTGCACCCACGTATAAGCGCTACCGTTTTCCACGAGGACGGACAGTCGCCGGAGAGCGGATTAGCAACTGTCCCGATACAGTGCTCGCGCGTGAATCGTGGGAGACGCACAATGCGCCCGGCGATTGCATTACGTTTGTTGTCGGCCGGATTCTTGTTACGCGATGATTGTGCGCGTGATGTAAGTATCGCGGTTCGAATTGTAAAGACGAGAGAGACCTTTTGTGATTTTCGACGATTTTTGCGAAACGCAAGTTTCATTAATCTTATTGTTAAGATAAGATGTATGATAACGTTTTGGAAGATTTGATTTTTTTATGTTGATAAAAAAAAAAATTAAATGTTTATATATATATATATATATATATATATATATATATATATCACAGTACTGTTTTATAAGTAAACTATTCAACTCTTTTCCTACTTGCAACGTGAGGAGTAATTTTGTTATTATTAATTACATAAACGATAATCTTGCGACCTGTGCAGCTTTGTTCGAGGAGAGAATGCGCGATACTCTTCCTCCAAACGAACTCTCGTAATAATAGGGCGCATTATCGTTCATGGAAGATAGTTACGTCTGATTTGATTGTATGACCGATTTCGACCGTGTTGTGGAGAACGACGCGTTGTTTCTCGAAGCAGCGTTGCACGGAAGTGTCTAGGCGATTGGTAATCTCTACGGAGAGCGCAAAATATAGTACGGGGCTCGTAGAGAAGGCCCAACCTGACCGTAGATCGGACAGGTTGGGTCACGATCGGGCCCTACGGCGCGATGGGGCCTTGCCGGGTTAACCGTCGACTCTCTGATAGGTCTACTTAAACGCCCCTGGTTATGCAACCGAAGCTTCTAATAAGCTTCCTCCAGCGTGAGTACCTGTCGGGACCTCGCGTGTCTTAAGACTGGATCGATCGTACGAGGCGTATCTGACGGTCGTGCCGCTGATCACGACCTACCCCGATTATTACGAATGTAATATCGATGGCGTCCGAAATCAGCCTTTGACTTCGTGGCAATAACGAATTGTAAACTGAGAGAGATCGCAGAGATGATCTGCTTGTAGAATCGAGTTTGTTTATCCGTCGAATAATTCATCCGCCCACGACTTCATCCCAGAATGTCTGTAGACTTTCAGAAAGAGATTTCCGACTGATCTCATTGCTATTAGAAATCGTAATAGAAATAACAATTGGATTTGCTAAGGAGAATATCGATGGGCGTAGTCCGAGATCACAACGCGGGCACAGAGAATTGAAATGTCAAATTTTCAATCAATTGCGTGCCAGCGCAACGCCGTGTGCGGAGAACGCGAATTTTTATCGAATTAATAATCTGTAAATCGATTCGGCCCCATAACCAACAACACAGCCGTACTTTCTGTCGCTCTTGGAATCAATTCGTTTCTTTTTTTTTTTTTTATCACTAACATATCACAAAGTAGAATGTAATACGTATCTATGTATGTTGATAAAAAGAATCAAAAGAGAGAGAGAAACATTCGTTGGTGAGAGGCGCGTGTCCGGCTCGCGGGTGAAATATCTTCGGACGACCGACATATTTACTTGACAAAGTACATCCACGACTCCATTACGCACCTAACAAAAAGCCCGGCGCATTATGTCCGCGCGTTAACCAGCCCGATTGTAATCCCCGACAATGCTTTTTCTCGCCGTCTCGAGGTCCTCCTCGCCGCGAAACGAGTCGTTCCACCGGTACTTGAATTCTTTCGTTCTTTTTTTTGCGGAGGAGGCGCGCGAGAGCACATGGGACGGAGGTGGAGGTCGTGGACAACGGTGGAGGAGGCGAGGGCGGAGAGTACGACCGACAGCGGGACGATATTAAAAATCACAATACAGGCATATTAACTTGACCTACTATCGGCGTACCAGGAAGAACCGTGGTCGTTTAAAGTCCTGTCCACGGGTCTCCCGAAATGTACACGCACGCACGCACGCACGCACGCACGCACGTACGCACGCGCAGACCCTCCTGTACGTGCGGTCGGTTGTACGTACGAACGCACATGCAATTACCAGTGCCGCATTAAAAGAGGTAATGTCTTGAACAAACGTTTTGAACTACTTTTTCTGAGAAACGCAATTGCGTTCGAGACGCATGCGATTGAATTTTTTTTCTAGGAAAATTTAATTTCTATTATCGAAGTAGTGTTGCGTGATATACAATAAATATGAAATATGAAAAAAAAAATCAATTCGTGCAAAACAATAAAAACATCATATTTTTGGAATATAATTATTCATAGTATTTATTCAAATGAGCAACGTTCTAATCGAAATAAATTAAGGATTACGACCACTTCGCACTTTATGACATCTGCGAGAGACTTTTATAGTGAGTTTCTTTTATTTATTTTTTTTTTTTTATTAGCATTTTGAATAATTTATGAAGGAGCAAGTTTATATTTTCTGCATTTTTAAGATAAGAGGTCGTATTGATTCCACATTAAAAAGCGAGGGGCACCAATCCTGCATCAATCCAGTGGTGATAAGCGCGTGCAATCACGTGCATCTGTGTCAGCGCAACGCGCGACGCATATGCGCAGAGAGTCGCCCTCGCTTTTACGACGGGCCAAGCGCTTTACTGCGACCGCAACGGGAGAATTAGCAATTGTAATGTTATAAAGGCACGAGCGGAGTGAAGCGGAAGAGTGGGTGGAGGACAGAGAGAACGAAAGAAGGAGAGCGAGAAAGAGGCTGCCGGACGAAGGATAAAGAATGCGGGATCCAAGGGGTCACGAGGATTTCATTTGACGGAATAACGTGGCGTTTAAGAGCCGGTACCGTTATCGCGCTCGTTGTATATAGGTAAGTACCAGCAAGATTGGGCGACCCCCCATCTTCTTCGGTGCATTATATTTCGAGGAATCGAAGGTACCGCCGTGTATCCTCCTTCGCTCGCACTCTCCGCCCCGCCATCTGTTTTATCTCCTTTTGAATAATCGCGCGCGTTAGTACCTTGCCGGTAATTACTCGACTTCCCGCCGACGCGAGGCGACGGGACACGCGCGCGAATTCTGTTACTTATTGATAGATACGAATGGTTCATTTTACATCTCTTTTGAAGAGAATAAAACTTACGCGAATCTTTGTTTATTTCACACACACACACGCGCGCGCGCAAAAAAAAGTTTGTCTTTGTTAATCTAAAACTCCTAAACACCTAAAAAGCGAACTTATATCCAAGAGATGTTCTAAGATATTTTTTTATTTTTGTTGCAATATTTCTGGCAAGTACGCATCTTATATTTAAACTGCGAAGAATCAATATCTCAATGTACGATCTAATTTGTCGGCACTGTTGTCCGTAATCTTCCTTGCAGCAGATAATTTTTCCCTCCATCAATGATGACTCAACGTCATCATCGCGGTTTCCAATCCTCCCACGCTCCTCTCATTTTGGCTCCGAGGATCCTCAAGCGAGGGCGCGGGACGTGGACGAGGGGAGGAGGGTCCCGGCACACACGGGATCATCAAAGTGTACCATAATGAGCGGCTCGCGCTGCGGGGTCGGAGGTCATGCGGTAATGAATTGTTTTGCACCTCGCGGGCAAACCGGGCTCCGTAAACCTTCCGTAAGAACTCGCACACGCGCGCGAATTGCACTAATACGCATGGAAGGGACCTCATCCGGGGTCCATGATTCCAACGGGCCCTCGGAGGGCGACTTGCTGTGCCATGAGAAAAGCGTCAAAAAGCAAGCTGACTTATGACGGTCAATCAGTCAGACCGCGATGGCGCGGAATAATTGACGGCGCTGCGCTAACGGTTATCGAACTTCATGCTGATCGCTTTCTCGATCATTTTCGTTTTGCATTTAAATGCCGGCCACCGATGTGTGTCACCGATCGACATGTCTATCATACAGACCGGCGGTGGCGTTCGTTATGAATATTCATTACTGTCGACAAGAAGATTCTTCATCTTCGTCGTTAAAACTCACGTAATTAAGTAACAGAAATTCTCGTCTTTTATCACGAACAATAAATGTACGATATACATTCAATAGTATTTCTAGAATAATTTTAGAAAACATCTTGTAACATACATATATAACGTATCATATATATTTTTGCTTTACGTATCTTTTAAAAATCTGATAATAAATTCTTCATTGCTTTGACAAACAAAGACCAGCGCTACATTGTGAAGCCGGATTCACGAATAAAAAACGACACAGCGTATATAGCGTAGCGGGCTACCGTATAAAATAACCATACATCATTTCCCTCACACTGGTGGTATTCCACTGCTGCGCCCCGCGGTTAGCCACACAATATATAAGTAACGCGCGCAGACCCCCTTCTAAAAAACCAAGTCTAGAAAATTAGTCGTCTGTTTTTGAACAGTCGCATTCTTTCCGTTAACATTTTCTGCTTCTTGACCGCTTCTATAGAGAAGCTCTTTCTCTTCTTCTTTCCTGTTTGAACAAGGAACCCCATTACATCGTTGGTAATAACGCAGCCATAACTTCTGCGGGACCACCGCGATGCGCGAGAAGAGAAATGATATCGGATGGTAAATTCTTTCTGTAAATGCGTCTCCAGAAGAACACGCGGAGAAAAGATAATCAAATCAAATGCTGCGAGCAAATTGGCGTCGTCGTGCGCCAATCTGTCGCTAGAAATGTTCTTTTAACGGGACTGAGTAATTCTAACGAAGCGATTACGTGCGACAGAAGGATGCATTAACGTTTTTCCGTTAGACGATTATTTGCGACACAGTGTTAATATAAACTGCGATTATATAAATGAGTAAAATAAAGAAGCACAAGAACGCCAAAGCACATAAAGTAAATATGTCATTTGTTTGTGAAATCGAGAAAATTCGTAAATTATATATAACGGTTCATTTTCTTTTGCAATTTTCTTTGACAACTCCAAATGGAGAAGTTGGCGTGTCTCTCAAATCCGCACTCAAACTCGATCGCAACCTCTCTCAAAATCCCCCGTGAATAACATTCTCAATTTTTGTACAATCCGCGGTGCACTTGTTAACGCAACGCCATGAGCGCATCGGCTGCCATTCATCCTCAAAACAAACGCGCGCTGATTCGCTCGCGAATCGCCGCGCGCGATTCGTCGTGCGTACGCAATATGCGCACGGACGTCCCACAACTCTCAGCATCGATCGCGAGGTACGCATGCTAATTCCTTATTGATGAGTGTCATTTATTACCATCGGCCGTTCGTACCTCTTGCTTTCCTCTCCTCGTGCCTTTCCGTGCCTCCCTCGGCGAGCCGCTCATCACCTTCCAGCAATCGATTGGCAGCCACCGAGGTTGCGTTACGGAAAAGCGCGCGGAGGCTAATTGTCCCTCGAGGGGCCTCATTTTTCGGGTCTTCCGATGGCGCCGGATCCTCACGGCAATTTGTTAAACGTCAACGTACCTCGAGAACATCACGATCGATCGATCGACGGCGTCGTTAACTCTCGAGGTTCTAACAGTAAGTTTAACTGTGTCGACATTCAGATTCTGTCTTCAATTGTTAAAATAATTAATGAAACATTTTTACAATATTACTTTTGTCCAAACATGCAAACTACCTTCCGATGTTGCGAGAACATAGATCACATGCATCTATTAGGATTTCCGTTCGCAAATCCGGTAAATATAAGGAGAAAACGTATATCTTGGATACCGCGCGAACGAGCACCAACCATTCCAGGCGATTGCACCTCGGATGCCCGAAGGCCGATCACGATTTGCGCGCGAGTTATACACAAGATCGGTAGATCACTACCGATGTAGATCACCGTAACCCGCGGCGGCAGAGATCGTAGGGTCGTATACGTCTCTCACCCTGTTGCACGTTCTTTGCAATGCAATGGTAACTGCCAGTCATGCGGTGGACTCATTTTATGTTTTAGATTTTGAAATGAATTTTAAACTAGCGCAACAGAGTTCTCATAATTAATATTTTATATTACGACAAAATATTTTTGCACAATTATTTAGAATTAGTATAACACGTGAACGACTTTGTAACAATCCGAAAATAATCCGAAGAACAAAGCTCGTTTGACACAGACTTCGATCGTAGTTTGCGCGCGACACGCACTTCGCAGCGAGCGTTTTGCGAGCTCGCCTCGCAAATGGCAGAAAAATGGGTTAGGCTCTCGTTGCTTAGCACGTGGTGTGCCATTATCCTGCCATTTCATCATTTTATTTCCGAGCTGCTCCCAAAGGCCGGTCTGATGAGCCAATAAACTCAGATACAGCCGTTCGCGCACAAAATGTCGCTCGCTAACTCGTGCCTGCCAGGCCATCGGAATAATCCACGGTTCGACGACGGAATCGGGCACGAAGTTTCGTTATTAAGTGAACGCCAAGGAGGATAATCGTCGGTCGTAGGAAAGCGTAAGTACCTGCCCAGGAGCGAACCCTTTCTGACAGGACTTTTGAGAAAGCAGCGCAATTATACGCCCGGGCTTGACGTTGTGCTTAATGCGTTCAGCGTCGTTTTTCAGGGGAATGAGCATTTTCTGGCTGTTATCCGCGACTTTATGTGTATCGTCGGAAGCGACTGTCAAAAAACCATAAACGAACGATACTAGAAACTTTTAACACGTTTTTTTTTTTTTTTTTTATCGTCACGTTTTCGCAGTCAGTTTTTCTCTGTCGTTCAAATTTATTTAGAGACGTTCTTTGTGTTCTTTCGATGTAACTTCTTGATATCTATTCAAAGAAATTAATATTTATATTTAAACTTGTTTAACAACATTTTCGGATATTCATATCACAAACGAGTAATTTGTTAATATTCGCTGTTTCGTCACGGAGAATAAAAAAAAAATAAGTTTCTGTCTCACAATGATCGCGAAGTCGACACGCATAGCTATACCAAATTATACGGCTGATTTATGCGCGCGAGACAAGCGACTGGACAAGAAACGACGACGACAACAAACAACAGCATTCAAGGAACACTTCGATGCTGGAAGTAAACGACAACGAGCAACAACCTCGTTGCTTCATGTACAGACTTTACGGCCTTAATTGCGCGCATTATCATCCCTCCGGTAACAATAACGACCTTGCGAACGACCGTAGGTGTCTACCGCGTAAACGCGTCCCCTTTCTTTCTTACCGCGCAACACTAAACGCCAAAAAACTGTTCGCACGTTATTATTTTTTTAGGAGGAGGAGTGCGAAAAATTGTTTATCTCTTTTTTTCTCCGCAGCCAGATCACGTGCAAGTTATGCGAAGTTAATGAGGGTGTTTTTTGAAGGCGCAAAGCATTATGAGACAAGCTGGCTGGTTTGCGCCTGGAATTGTTGAAATTTTTACGACCGGAGAAGTTGTGTTTTTGCTCGTTATATATACGTTTCGTCTATAAAAACATTAATATTCGGAAATATATCCGCTCGCAGATAAAATAAAGTGACGATAAAATTTCGTGTATTTATTGTGTGATTATACACATCGTGAAATATAATGTTTTGAAGATGAAATGTTTACATTTGTTTGCAGTCTGCTTGTCATATAAAAGTCCGCTGTGTTATTCATACGCGTAGTTTATACAACGGCCCGCAAATATTTCTTGCAAAAACGATAATATTTCATCAAGTATTTACATTCATTCCCGGTCTTTTCATCATCCAACAATAAAAGTCACCCATTAAGCCAATTACTTTCACCCGGATTTTCGTCTGCGGCTTGCGTCTCTTAAGCGCGCAAAACCAAAGAGGATACAGTACACTCGTATCTCCACCCCCGTTTACGCCGGCGTCAATTTGCGTACGTTTGCGTGTATCTCCGCCCGCTCGCAAAATCGCGAGGAACATAAATATCCGCGCAAAGTATCTCCTGGCATTATTACAAGCGTGTGCGTGTACATGTGACACAACACGTGGCGAAGAAGAGCCGCGCCATCGTCCCCCGCCGTCGTCGCGCGCGCATGTTGTACTCGAACTCGTACTCGAACTCTCCGCTCGCTATATACGAGAGACACCGCTCTCGTCTCGCGAGCTCTCCGTTCGCGAAGTGGGGATTATACTGCTGCCAAATTACAGTGCCTGGCCACCCATAATGCGGCCACAGAGACGGCTACGGTAATAATGTTGGTATTAATGGCGCGGTAACGTTCCCGCCGACGAAATTATAGGTGTTAGGGGGGTGTGTTAATTTTTATGCTTATTGATTTTTATATTTTACCACCTACCACGAGGGAGAGAACGAAGGACGTTGTCGCGGGGATGTAGCGGCGGTCACGTTGTCGGCGAGACGCTTACTAGCCTCGTTATCAATCGTGGCGAATAATTCCGTAAAGAAGTGGCAGCAAAGAGTTCGAAGCTTTAACTAGGTTCTAAATGTCTGCAGCTAAATCGCAACGTGGTCAGACGGCTATTTAAAGTCGACGTTTAGAACAGAACGTAAGTTACTTGAAAAGTTATTGATCTTCGGATTTCATTACCTTACTTGGAATTTTTTATTAGTGCGAACCTGAATGGGAAATAAAAACTATACACTAATAAAAACTGAATCTCAAGTTCTCGCGCTCAATTACTTGAAATATATATACGTTTGTGCAGAGCTTTTCTAAAGTGCAAAATATAAATTTTGTCGTTTACAGAAGTATTCTGTTAATATATTTTCGTTAAAAAAAAAAAAAAAAAAAAAACATTTTAACTGTAAATCAATTGCGTCAAAAGAAAGTGTGATAATTCATGGCACTTTATATCTTGTTTTTCAAACCACATATCTCTGACACACCGACGACTCGAGAGTTCGTCATTGACTTCGATAATTTCGAAAGAGGTCGGCAAAGGTCGAAGGGGAAACGCGAGCGCCTTCGATGGTCCATCGGCAGGTCGTAGGTCGGGGGCCCTGGGTCGAATGTGGTCACGAGGACGCTCATGCCCAATTCCGAGAGTATTCCTGGAATCGAGAGGTATTTAATATACCGTCCGGGCCGAGAAATATACAGACAACTAACCCGCGGTCATGCGGGAGCGCGACTGAGACGCGATGTTGTCTTGAAAGAGGACAAGAGTCAAGACTGGAAGAGTGGTCAGATATAAGAGAAGGCAGGGAAAAGAGAGAAGAGAACGTCGCCGAGAGTTACGGGCCATCCACGTCACGCTCAAATATTTTGGCAAATTTATGCCCAATAAAAATTAACCAGACCCCTTCTCGCTCTGCGGTTTCGGTCCACCAGCGCCGCGCCACCATCAACCTCCGCCACCTTCTTGCGGCCGTTTAACGACAAGGTGGACCTCCGGTAGGTTCCTCGTCCGTCCGTTACATGTTCCCGCACGTATTCGTATGCTCGTACATACGTACATACGTCCGTCCGTCCGTCCGTTCGTTCGTCCGTTCTTTCGTTCATCCGTGCAAAAGGTGATTTACTGCTGAATTTTCTCTCTTTTCTCTCTCTCTCTCTCCCACTTATCTGTCTGTTCTCTCCTTCTTTTTCACACCATCGTCCGTTGCATCCTCTTCGTCCTTCGTTTGTCGTCATCGAATGTCCCCCTCGTGTCGCCCGAGGTCTACCGGTCAAGAGCGAAGACGAGCGATCTTTTTTTTTTTTTTTTTATTCCACGCTTGCTTCTTCGCGCCTTCGAAAATCCATCCGGCGAGGGAGCGCGCGAGTCAGCGGGACCTTTTTACATTCCGCACACGCGGGAATATGTCACCGGCGTAAATCAGTCAACGTCCCCGGGGATTAGACTTTACGGTACCCCCAAAGCCTGGATGACTTCTCGCGGTTTCAGGGATGGAGCAAGGTGCGCGAGAATGACGCGGGACACACTTGTTTACTTCGTGTGTCTTATATTTCACCGGGATTACCAGCTTTTAAATCTCTTTATAAATATTACGTTGTGATGTATTATTACAAATTATTTATTAAACTCTATTTCTACGTTTATTTTACTATTACTATATTATGTAAAATATTGTTTTAATTTATACGAATTGTTTTTCTTGTTTGATTTTTTTTTTAATTTACCGTTATATAGTTATTATTTATTTATAGATCTTTGTGCTTTATCAATTCAAAATAAGTTTGCTGATTTTCAGAACACTATTTGGATTTCTTTTAGACGATTTGCGCATCGTTTACACCAGAATCTGCGGTAGCGAATGAATATGGCGGGACAATAAAGCTCCGCAATTCCGTGTCTGAAGAAGGCGGCGGTTAAGGTGGTTAAGAACTAACAACTGTGACGCGCCGCGACCGCGAACGCTCGCACGCAGGGAACCGAGCGCGTCGGCTATGTCTGATTTCACGGACGCTAATTAGTCCAGGCGCGTTTTACCACACGTCTAATCGCAAATTTATACGCCGTCCGTGGCATTCACGGAAGGTCGCGCGGGGGCGTAACGTCGACATCGCGTCGAGTGCCCGCGCAAGATTTTTTGTTTTAAACCAGTCGGAAGTTGCCGTTCCACGTTTCCATATACGCAACACCTCGCGCGTTTATTTCTCGTGTTGCGGCCGTAACTGAGATACCTACGATATTTTTTATCGTTTTGCTAGTTCTCGGGTGTACAAAATAGAATACAGAGAGATTTATTTGTTTATTCTGAAATATAATTATTTTTAATAATACTTTTCGAAATAATAATTTTCTTTAAGCGAAGATTTTCAGTGTGAGAAATACATACATGGTATACTATATAACAATGTTTTCTAAAACTCGTGACAAATCGCTATAGAAACCACGCCGGCACCTGCTGATGGGAATTTTATATTGGACGTAAATAAAGCAGCATACTTATGTGTATAGAAAAAAATCGATTTGCGTCACCTGTCTTTTGGAAGTACAACGGCGGTTCCCATAGTCAACCGGAGTAATTTCGGTATCGCACATTGTCATTAACTTCTCTGCGTGTACGGGAATATCGATGACCGGAGATTAGCGTAACACGCGATATTCGTGTCCGTCATGTCGTGCCGACTCTTAAAAAGCGCCGCCACTTCCTGTCACACGTTCACACAATTAACCATTGACTTTTCGATTGATCAATTATCTCTTAGTTATAACAATGTAAAGTTACACTGATTCGAAAAACTAAAAGAAATGTGAAAATAAAGACATTTCACGTAAATTTATCCGGAAGAACGCGATTGTTAATCTCAATGTCCGGTGTGAATTGCCTGTTTCCCACGTAACGGCATAAATCTCCGTGTAAATCGAGCGCGAAGATTCTCGAAAACGGATCGGTGTTGTAATCGAAGGCGGATTAAAGAAACAAGAAAAAGAAAGGAAACCCGGGGAAAAGAAGAATCACCGCGCTGCTCGATTTCTTCGCCTTTTTATCGCGAGCGCGGGCGCATGTCGGCCGACTTATCTTCACCAGAGATCTCCCCGAGCGCATTAATTCACCGGCCGATGCTGGGTCGTGGATCTTCTCCTGACTGGTCCACACGCTCTCGGAACGTCTTGATTTCGTGCGCGATCGCATAAAGTTAATCGATTCGCTCCATTAAATCGCGTCTGGTGATCATGTCGATACACCATATAACCTGCGACGCCAAAGTCCTCATTTTCGTCAAATAATGTCATGCGCGCTTACGAAAGCAATTTTTGAAGGAAACGGAAAGAAGAAAAGAAGATGAACCTCCTCATTGAATCGCGGCGGTCGAAAGGAACCTTTATCAAGTCCCGCTGGGGGCGCCTCCGTGTCCCGGGGCTAGCTCGCGGGAGCCATAAAACTCCCGCGTTATTTACTATGTTAATTGGCGCCCACGTCAAACACAAATTTATGCTAAAAGCCGAGATGTTATCGAGTAGTCAAATGCGTTCCGGCGCTGACAGGTCCTGCCTTCCAGTGCCGAACGATCAGCCACCGGCTTCAAGATGTTTCGAGACGCAAGATAATGTCGGCATCTATCTTCGATATGTGTACAGGCGATCAATTTTTTTTTTTTTTACCTTCTGCGTTCTTTTTACCGCAAATAAATCGTTCATTTTCGCCTTTGAATTATTTCCTCTTTTATTTTCGTTTTTTTTTCTTTTTTTTTTTCATCATAGCGTGTGCTTATTACGATATGTTCGAAGTCGCGACCTGTTTGCAGAGAGAAACGAAAAGGTTTTTCTTCGAAAGCTAAAATAAATCTTGAAAAGGTTAAAATATGCAAAAGAGAGGAAAGTAACATATGTGCAGAAAAAAGAAACAATATAGTCTTATTATACTAATATTATCCGAGTCCCATGTGTTTTTGGAACTCTCTTCTCTTTGTAGTTTAGTAGCGACCTGGTCACGTACTGTGTTGATTACAGTTCTGCAGAGTCATTGACAAGTTGTCATGTGTTCTCCAGACGTGTTCTAGACATACGCTAATAATAAAAATTACATGCGCTTTCGCGAAGAAGAAGATATATTAGTTTCTTTCTTTCCTGTAAACACAATTTTTTGGTCAGTAACGCGAAATGTCAGCAACACAAAATGTACGTACTATATGGAGAAAACGACGATTTTGCATTTCAAAATAACACGCCCAGTGTCGCGCATTTACGAGATTTTGTTGCCATCTGTCTCGTTCGTCGCTGCTTCTTCGCAGCAGCCTTCGGCTTCTTACCGTCCGACAGGTGATTTACACGCGAGGATTTACTGCTCGCGCGAGATTTTACGAAAGACTCGAACCCATATACCGAAACCGGCGTACTTGCGGCGCGGGTGAGTCGCGAAGTCCCGAGCAAGAGGCGCGCGCGATGCGCGTCTTCCGAGAACGAAAAATCATTTTTTATGGTCGGCTACGAGTTATAAGCACCATGGCGGACGTAAGACTCTCAAGCCTCACTTCAGCGTTGACAGGAATGGCGCATGGTAGAAAATATGCGATTGTTACGGCGAGAAAAATATCAACGGTCAGGAAAATTGAATGTTCGGTTTTAACCGAAATAAATCTGTAAATGGATACGTAATGTCGGGGAGAAACTCAAATAAAGTATTGATATTATATATGTTATCAGTAATAATTAGTTTGAAATATATAGAGAATTTAAACTGTATATATTAGTGGCGTTTGACCGTATGTACTTTCTTCTCAAACTTTTCAAATCGTTGCCAAACGTTCGTATTCTGAAAATATCTATGGGTCTTTACAGTTCGAGAGATATCACAAGGAAAGCAAAATTCGCTCGTAGTTTCTTTCTCGACGCGAGAACTCTCATCGTGGGCGTTTATGTCGTCGCTTTTATTACCGCAATGGGCGCCGTTCGGTACTACGACCGACGCGATCGCGCTTTTACAAGCGAGATTATTCTCTTTTACGGCCGAATTTCGATCCGTTTGACCAGAGAGAATTCTGGAAATGCCACCGACGCGAACAAACATAAACGTCGATCACCGGCGGATTGAAGTTTCTGGGCAAATTCTCGGTATCTCTTCGAGATTAAGTTGTTGGTTTTGAATCCCCCCAGCGTTGTAAAGAATTGTATATCTGCGACATGTCCGATTGTGTCTAATGGCACACATAAAATTTCCGGATTTTATTAGAAAATTAGAAAGATTAGAATACAGTTTTAAAATAATTTTAAAATTTATGTAAAAAAAAAACAATTACACATCGACAAATTATAATGCGAATAAATGAATTAAACATTTGTTGCAAGATTTTCAACGCTACGAGATATATTGTTTTCTCATTTAAATAAATGAAACAAATTTCTTCTAACATCGAGAAAAAGACTAGACCGTCGCATGTGCAAGCGAAGTCGTAACATCGAGCATTGGGTATCCGGTCGGCTGTGTCATAGAAAGCGAAACGAAGATCGCGCATCGGGTTGCTGAGGTTTTTCCGCATAATTTATGCTCGATAATGAATCTACACTTTGCAGATAGCGCGGGGTCAGGTGTTAATGTCGGTACGTGTGTGGTGCGAGAGCGCGGCGCCGCGTGGGACTCGTGGCACATTGGGCCCACCCGCGCTCTCGGTCCCTCGTGTTTCAGCGATGCTCAGCCAAGTGTGGCAAGTTTCCTCAACAAACAAACTTAATAAAAATTTACAAACTCTATTCCCTAAATCACACATAACGAAAATAATGTTTTTCGATGTCGAGTATCGTTTTCGGATATAAAGAATTTAAATTATTAACAGACGGATCTCGGAAACGACGTTTTTACAGCGTAACATTTCTGTCACATGATATTCTGTCAGAGTGAAAACAAAAATTTGCTTGTGCTTACGAAACCAACAAATCAATGAATTGTTACGTGCGCAAGATGCATACGTGGGAGAGGCATTCCCGAAAGAATTGCGAGTTGCTGCACTTTCTCTCCGTGTCGCGTCTCGTTTCCCTGAATTCGATGCACGTCTAACTTTCTTTCGAGCATCAATTATTTATACGTGATGAGGATTAATTTGTATAATCACACCAGTGTTAAAACACTTTATTATACGGGAGTAAAATAATGCCGATCGGAAAAAAAACCGTTGCTTTTTCTCGCAAATTCGTGAATATAATTTAATATTAATATTTGACTAATATATGCAATTTACACAATTTTCGAAGGTTGAGAACCGTTCGTCGGACGCGTCTCTTAAACAATGTCTACATTAAGCCTAGTTAGGCGAGACGGCGTTTCGCGGCAACGAGACGCTCGTCGTGTCGGCAGACACGTCGCCGTCGAGAGTCGTTTAGAGACATTAAACGCTCGCCTGCTCGCTCGTGAAAACACACCGGCATCGGCAGTTTGCTGTGGTATTTGTCGGATGTATTCGCATATACCTAGCAACGTATTCGCGATTCACGGTATATAAAGTATGTGGTTACGAGCGTCGCGCACAATCGCGCGAGCGGACCTTGCCGGTCGGGCCCCCGCGCTCCGTATACGTGTATTGTATATGTATGTGTGGCACGAGGCTATTAAGATATTTGAATAATATTAACATGGAGAAACTCGCGCGCGCGCGCGCGCGAGAAGACCCGCGTGGTGTCGATAACGGGGAAGGAAGGCGAAGGCCCTTGTGCAAGGGCCCGTTGGACCTCGGGCGATACCGCGTGAGCATTTTAGTACTCCGGAACGTCGATAAAATGGCCTCGCGATGATGATGCTGTTAACTGCATCGAAGCCGGCGCACAAAACGCAATATACAGGTGTCGTCGATAAGGATTAGACATTTTTATGCGCGCTTACACGTTGAATATTTTCAATGAGAATCGGTGATAAAACTCTTCCAATCTCACGTAAAATTATTGAAACTTTATGCGTGTAGCGTTATTGTCAACAATAAGTGTGTCCCTACGTCGCAAATCAAACATCTGTTGCTAGTAATCCGAGGAATTCGAATTGAGAGAAAAAAGTTTTATTCGATATTTAGAAGAAGAATTAATAGGAAATGACCGCAACGTGAGTCGTTCAAACAGGTACTGCAACCTTGGCAGCGCCAAGAGGTACAATTGCAACGTCTCGTAGACGTCTCGTATTTCCGATGTATGCAAGCGGCGCAATAGAGCACGTGCTAAACTATGCCGGTGGCAGTTGATATACGCGGAATTACAGCGTGTTTATTGGTCGTCGCTCACGTACCGCGTTCCGTAACGCTTATCGTATAGCTGCGATGCATCTCTTCTACATGGTGCGCCAATGAAATCACACGGGTGACCTCATTCACTGAGTCAATACTTTCGATGTGTTCTGCGATCGGTTGGGCCGAGACGTTCCGCGAACACGACCGCGCGATTTCGTCTTCGAAGAACGTGTTCGGAAATGTAAACCACTTTTGCGCGCACATGTTCGTCTAACGTGGGACTCCGCCTGTGTGCTCCCTGAGACAAAACTTTCGATCGGTTTCGCAATATTGTCGATCCGCCAGGCTAATTATTTCAGGGTCGATCAACCGGAACGACAAGATATGTGCAGCCAAATTATTTTCGACGGACCAAGCGTGTTTTTCTTTTACATTCTCCTTCAAGGTGGTACACAAATGTTTTGCAGACTTTGGGTTTAATTTGGTAGTTCTGCTTGATTAACGCACAAATACATATATATATATATATATATATATGTACGTATAGACCTGCCATAGTGTATCAGACTGTACACCATGTGTGCTGCAGGGATTATGTTCCTTAAACGTAGGTTTGAATGAAACTAAACACATGTTTTATGACTAGTTTTTATTAATAGCTCTCCGTCGCTTTCTTCTTATTCTCTTTTACATTTGTTTGTGCGGAAATATTGAAACCTGCACTATAAAAAAAAATACAATTTTCAGTTAATACAGTTTTGTTTTTAAAACTCCGAATCGATCTTTAGCATACAGATGTTAGATAGCATGTTAAGTTAACCTTGTGTTTAACATCTGTAGAAAATAAAACAACGAAAAAGTGAGAAATAAAAAAAGAGAAAGCAGAATAATTTTTGTAAAATCATGAAGATCTTTTGAATCATCTAAACACGTGAAAAAGAAATAGAAAAAATGCAATGTGTCAAATAAATTTATAGAACACGTTAAATAATATAAATATATACAACAGTTTCTATTATATATATATAAAAAAAAAAAAAGATTGCGATTTGCGACGTCGTGAGCGAGGCAATGCATGCGCAATTCAAATATAAAAGTTTCTGGTTCATTAATGCAGATGCAGGTACGTAACGTCGCGCGTGCTATGAGGTTTCGTGTGCGCGCCATGTGTCGCAATTATTAACGTAAATCAAAAAAAAGTCTGAAAATGCGTGACCAAGCTTATTTTTACCAAATTTATGTTGTCGCGTCAAGGACAAAAAGTAATTGTGCCTCACACAGATTGGAATTATTACATCGAGGAGAAAAAAAAAAGAAAGTGACCGCGGGAAAGTAACACTGAAATAGTGGATGATATCTTGTTTCGATAATATCCGCGAGAACAATTTCTTATCTCACATCTTAACGTCTCTGTTCGCGCAAGTCTTGTATCAAATTACGCGATTACCACCACGGTGCATAATTTTGCAACGCCGCCAATTGGCTAGGATTTGAATAATCGCGCCGTGTTTTCGTCATGTTGTTACTGATCACGACGATTATGATAACCGCACGGGCTCAGTCGATTTTAACTTTTCGTCCCGAAGACATGTAAGATAATTGTATTCTCTAATTTATATACAACGCATTTTATATAACACATTAGAGTTTAGTCTCTTCTTTCTTTTTGTGCTTAACAAAATAATATAGTTGGCCGTTATTTTTTGTATAATCTACAAAATCGTTAATTGTATTTACTTATATGTCTTATAAAAAAAACCTTTTTATATTTATTACAATTGTATGTTAAATTCGAAGACGATTATGCAACGTTCTTGTCGCACCCATTCGATTTAATTTTACGCTCTATCAGACTACGTTATCTTAAATGGTATCGATGCACACTCGGTATCGAATGACTAAAAGTATTGATACGATGTAAATGTATCTCTTTGTACTTTAGCCGCGGGCAAAGGAATTGATTTCCCGTCCCCGCGCCGAAATTGCCGGGGAGACTCGCGCCTTTAACGCATTTTAATTCAATCGTTCGACGGTGAGTCGCGCAGGGTCACCGCGCAGGGTCAATCGTATGCTAATTGCCAGCCAAAAGACGAGTGCGGCCGCAAGAAGAACGAGGAGAGCGTGTACTCGCGCCGAAGACGATCGAAGTATCCGTGTGGCTCGGGCAAGGTCTTTGAACCTGCACTGTCGGCTCCGTAATGCACCGTTGTCGTTGAATTGTTCTGCATAAATTTATGACGGGCGAATGTGAGACGTGCGCGAATGCACGTAGGACGAAGACGAATCGTCCTGGTGAGTTAAAGGGAAAAGTTTCTCTCCCTCGCGAAACCACACCTCCGGTCAACGTTAATTATCGCCGATTTCAGTACACGAAGCGCCTTTCATGTCTTTCTACGTGTCGAATAAGAAAATTGAACAAGATCGATATTTTATCGATGTGATTTTTCTCAAAAAATTCTTATTATATTTTTAAGTATTCACTCGAATTTGGTGAGAGAATTGCGTTGTTAATTTATTAAATATTTATTACCGGGTTTATTTTTGTTATTTTGTTATTTTTGTTATTATGCAAATTAATCAGTGTGTTATATATTATCAATTTAGTAAAAACATAGGTACTTCATGACCACACGTGTCATTAGCAAACTATGCTGCATAGTAGCTTAGTATCTTCAACACAAGTTTTTTCAAGAGATTTCAATAGAAGTGCTAAAGATTTGACAGAATGTCATTAAAAGCTCAAAAAATTCGGATACCTGACCAATCGACGATCGTTTTCGTTATTCATGAATTTGTGGACCAATCCTACGAACGATACGGTCTATGGGCGATTATTTCTGTCAAGCATTCTCGAATTTTTCGAATTCTATATCCGAAAACAAATGTGAAAAAATGTAGCAGTTGTATATTATTTTTTAAAATATGATAAAGTTTTTTTCTTATATTACACAAAACAAACATTTAGAATTTAGAAATATAAAAGAATGATAACAAGAATTGTACGCAAGTAATAATACGATTGTTCTTGATAATACATTAACATTATTAGCATAATGCAAATCGCGTCCCCCGTATTATATTTTTAGATGTACTCGAAAACCTCTTGAACATACTTTTGCACTTACGTTATTTGATTCGTGACAGTCTCGAGGATAGCGTTTATAAAAAAAAAAATAAAGAACAACATGAAGTATATCACACTTATAAATACTCGCGAGCAAAAATATCCTTTACAAAGTTGCGCGTACAACATGTGGCTATCTTTCACATCTTTACACAATACACTATTGCTATCCGATTGTTATTCTACTACGGTCGATTGTACTTTGATTTACAACACGTGGACACTTGTTTTTGTTTGTTTTATCAAGTCGAAGAGATGGAATTTGCCCTTGAAAGTTACAAATGTTTCTCACATGCTGTATTACCGTTGTGTTTGCTTGAGAAAGCTGGGATTGTGAACAGAGGACGACATGTGGCGACAAGCTGCATCGGCCGGTAGCAGGTGAGTTTCGTGCGAGAAACGATGGGAATGTTGCGGACAACCTGTCCACCAATCGTTAGCAGACCCCCGATGGCCTACGCATTGTTGCGACTGTTGCGATACTTGTGGATAGGAAGCGCGTACACACAACAATACAACTTACACACGCGCAGACCGATAACGAATCGGCATTATCGCGATTCCGCCAACGCTCTGTCAATTATGAATATCGATAGTTCCGCTCTCTACACCTGTCTACACATTCCCGTGTGACTTTTAGGCGAACGAACAAGTGAGTGTGTCATTGTGTTTTATCGTCATGTGGAAATGTTTTTATCTCTGGCCTAAAGAAAACATTTTGTTTAGAAGTATAAAAAGGTTTCAGAAAATTAAAATATATATATGTTTTTGAAATGAAAAGAAACTTCTAAATAAAATTGCACTCGATTGAAACATAACAACGTAACAATTTTCTTTTTAAAATATGTAAATAATAAAAGAAATAAATTGTAATAACGTTTTTTACAGCCTATACATATATATATATATATATATATATATATATATATATATATGTATATATATATATATGTCTGTTTAATATCGTTATTGTAATTTGACCTTTGATTGTTTTACTATTACTTTTCTTGTTCCTTGAAGAATTTCGGTCGTATAGCGGTACGCGTCGTAACACGAGTATCATCTGCCATCTCTGTCGATCTGCGGATTATCGCCGCTTGTCCGACTGTAAGTGTCGACTGTTTCTTTTTTCTCCGTTTCCTCTCTCTCTCTCTCTCTCTCTTTCTTTTTCTCTCTTACTCTCGTGTCACATCCAACAAATGTACGGCGCCTACGCTTGGCGCCAGTCCGAGAAGAAAGTGCGATCGGGGTCGCCGAGAGAAGTCAAGTCTTTAAATGATTGCCGTGCTCGTTTACATCAGCGCGTCGCCCGAAATACGGGTGAGATTCGGGGCGTCGCGCGGGGACCTCCTCCCGGAAGCGAATGCGCAGGCACGAGGCCGACTACGTAACACGACGAAAAGAAAAACCAACGTGTCGTCATTTAGCATTACGCTCCCGCCGTCGTGAAAGACGGAGAAAGACGCGTGAAAGTCGACGACAATGCTTTAATCCTTCGCGTGCTTTACTGCGCGAAGGTGATCGCGGATCGTGCAAACATCTCATCGTCGATATCCTTTAGAAAGGTGGAGAAGAAGGAAGAGATGTGTCGTAATGAGATGTTTTCGTTCGCGTGAGTATCGACTTCTTCGAAGTGTCGAACGAACATATCCGTCCCATTTTGATCACAGATCTTGAACGTGCGTGCGAATTTCTTGGCCCGAGAAAAGAATACATTACGCACACATCTTCGCAGAAAAAAAAACATGATTAAATCGATTCTTACTGGATGCATTTAACGTAGTAGAAACGATCTCTCGCACGGGAGGAAATCATAAATCAATATAATAAGCATCGATTTCACAAAATTGCCGTTGAATCGGCGTAACTGTATGGAAAAAAAATATGATTGACTTTAACAGTCAGAAGTTTTCAACTCGTAAATATCAATTTTAAATAACTGAACTGGCGATATTTTTGTTGTTGCTTTGTTTTTTTTTTTTTTTTTTTTTTTTTTTTTACCACCGAGATCTACACTCGCGGAAATAAGTGCGCACTTCACGATCGCTCGCGCTCCGCGGTCACATCCTGCGTACACTTGCGA
>NW_018020628.1:148099-167271 GCF_002006095.1 Pseudomyrmex gracilis
ATCAATATAATAAGCATCGATTTCACAAAATTGCCGTTGAATCGGCGTAACTGTATGGAAAAAAAATATGATTGACTTTAACAGTCAGAAGTTTTTAAATTGTAAATATCAATTATAAATAATTGAACTGGTTTTTTTTTTGTTTTTTTTTTTTTTTTTTTTTTTTTTTTTTTTTTTCTCTTTTCAAAGCAATATGTACTCGCGGAAATAAGTGCGTAAGTTACGATCGTTCGCGCTCCGCGGTCACATCCTGCGTACACTTGCGATCGTCCTGGCAAATGATGCACTCATTTCGTTCTCATTCCGTGCACAGAAATTGTTTTAATTGAGCGATTAAACGCACCGTCGTAAAGATTCCTGCAGCTGCATCTCGTCGCTCGTTCCGCGGATATAACTGCGAAATAGTCGGTTCTGCTAAAAACCAGAACCATAAAACTCGAATGTGGCTTCCGTGATGCTCACGATGCGTTTACACGCGCGCGCGTGGCAGGTGCATGGCCCACATATTTAGCACAAAAACTGGTAACCCTAACCGCGCCATGCCACCCTGCGGTGCGCATCGTGAACGAAATACGCGCGCGATGCACCTGACGGAGAGAAAGAGTTACGCATATATGACAACGCGGTGCGATCATTTGTTAATAATGTTCGCAGTTGTGTGTGTCTTATGAATGTGAAGAAATAATATTTTTAAATTGAGAAAGATTCGCCGAACATAAGTGATCGTAAAAACTAAAGCATCAGAATATAATTAATGTTGATCGAATAATAAAAAAGCGTAATGTTTCGAAAAAGTTCACTTATCTGATTTCTGTTTATATTCCATGCAAATGAGAGACGATATAATATATGGATGTATTTAAAAATTTATATCTTGTGCTGTGTGTATAAATATATTTTTTATTTTCTACTGTAATCTCGGACAATAAAAAAAAAAAAAAAAAAAAAAACTGCCACGTCCTGCGTAAATATAGTAGCAATATCGATGGCTTCCTCGCATGGTGACGGTGCACCTGCTACACCTCGTGACCAAGGTGGGCTAAGGTCTGGTGACCTCACTTCCTTCCTTCTCGGCTAGACCCCCAAGTCTCTACCGATTAAGTGGTCCGTCACCTGCGAAACACCCCGTGTCTACTTCCTTGCACCCTTTTTCCGGAGCGCATTTAGAAACCCGGCTCGAGCGGGCGTGCATTTCTTATCGTACCCTCGCGATATCGTCACACCCCGACGGATCGTTTTCAAGAACAGGTGACGTCGTGGTTTCCGTGTTACGGAAGCGGACGTGCAGGCAAATGATCTACGTAACAAAGTAGACTAGAAAAAGTTCTGGTTGAAAAACGAGTACAGATTTTATATTTACACACACAAAAAATATTTTAAAAATATAATCTAATATCGATGTGAAGCGTAAATATTTCCTCTTATAAATTTAGAATATAATCATGTGATAACGTGTTTGTAATTCTTCTATAGGTATTTTTAATTCGTTCAAGCATTGTTTATAAACGGATAATGCGTGGTAATACGAGGAATCGTTAGCACAAGCGCTGACTTTCACTTTAGTTCGAATTCACCATGAAATTGTCGCGAGAGTCGCGGTGGTCGAAGAGAGTCATTACGAACGTAATGTCGGACGGAAGATTGGTTTCTCACGTCGTATAACCGTGAATTCCCTTGGGCCCTCGGAGGTAAGAGGAATAAATGGAGTACACGTTGACTCGAGCCGGTAGCTCATCCGAGTGCCCGGGCACGCGCTGCACGCACACACATCCGCGAACGTGACGAGTCCCGCGTGCGTACACGCGTACGAGAGAACTACGTGATGTGTACACAGCAGATTATATCATCAATGTCATTACTGCATTACGCCTGTTGCCTCCGAGGGCCGAGTTGTCTGGAGAAAACTCGCTAATATCCTACCTGACGAAGACACTAGAACAGTGAACACCGAAGACGCGACAGTAAGTACTGGCACGGGCGTGCGTATGCGTGCGTGGCTCCCGCGGCTATTTTCTAGATTTCTTGCCGGTGCGCGCGACGCGCTCTGAATGGGGACCGCGTGGCGCGATTGCAACTACGGCGCGCTATTACGTAGAGAGATCACGTGTAGGGCTGTATTATCAATTGAATTCTACTGCTATTGAATAGATTCTCGATAATACACAATACCCACTATGTGGCGCGTTGCCGCGTTGCTACAGAACACGATGAAGTAATATATCCATTATGTCGTTATATAAGAGAAACAATTTTCAGGCTTAACGCAAGAATGGTTTTCTTTTTTTTTTTTTTTTTTGTAAATCATGAAACAATATCCAAATGTGTAATTTCCCCGACTGAGTTGAGATTAAATTTTTCCACATTTTTGAAGAAGAAACGGCAATTAGTTTTGCAAAATATTTAATTGAATTTCTCGGCAATTAAATGTGTAGTGGAAATAAAAATCAACACGTCACGATTCCTTCGCTTCGTTTGAGCTTGCTTTACAAATCAAGAGGCAATCATCAGTTTGTCGAGAATCTCGTCTCTCGTCTGTATTTCGTCGTCATCTGCTTAAAAAAGAAATCGTCTCTTTGTTTCTCCCGGTTTAGCCTTTACACGACGGCAATAATTATTTCGTAATGCAGTCTGATGGTACGGCCGCCGCGAGAATTATTTATTGCTTATGTGAGCGGCGCGACTGCCGGAATCTTCGAGATCGTAATCCGCCGGCTCGAGTCGTCGTCGTCGTCGTCGTCGTCGTCGTAGCAGGGACGCTGCTATGCAACTCGACGAATGCTTTTCCCATTACTTTTTGCGGACTTCGTATAAATTACGGCGGTATAGCTTCATCCGCGGGCGCTGGAATAAACCGCGCGCATTCTCGTTAGTTACAAAAATCGGAGTGATAACGGCGATTCGCTTGTACACAAGCAGGCACAAGAATATATTAATCAGACTTGATAATGTTTTCCGTCGTGAATTATACACTTGCGCTTTTGCGCGAGAAATTGTTGGGCGTGCGCAAGTGCGGCCGCAAAAAGAGAGAGACTTGTCTACGGCAATCACAAAGAACGGTAATCGTCAGTTTCTCTTATTATTATCGATTCATTGTCGTTACTGTTAATAGATCGTTCGCGTGATATCCTAAAAAAAAAAAAAAAAAAAAAAAAGAACACTCAAGTTATTTCGCAGAACTTGTAACAAAGTTTATATACAGAGTGTCCGAAAAATCACCCGCAATATTTCGGGAAGTGATTGGGGATCCAAAAAGAAGGAAAAAAAGTTATATAAACGTAGGTCCGGAAATAAGTCGTTTCCGAGTTATAGCCACTTTTATGTTTAAAAATCGTAATTTTTTTCATAATCATAATTTATTTTATTGTGTTTTAACATAAATAACTTTATTTCGGATTATTTTGATGGAAGAATAAGGACCTACATAAACAGATAAATAAGGATAAATAAACAGATAAATAAGGACCTACATAAACAGATATTTAAATCAAATTAGATGTGATGTTCAAAATGACCACCTTCAGCACGAATGGTCCTTATATTTTTCTATCAATTTTTTCCTTCTTTTTGGATCAATCACTTCCCGAAGTTTTGCGGGCGATTTTCCGGACACCCTGTGTATCAATGTTGATGGAAATATTGCTGTTGCACTCTCACTTCGACACGCAATGGGAAAATAAAAAAAAAGAAAAAAAGAGATTCACAAGCGTTCGGTAACGAGATTCTAACGCTATTGTAGACTGTTATTCTACAGTACAGTTAGCGTGTTAAGAGAGAGACTGCCGATCTCGACGTCGGATAACGTTTCTACGCCTTCGAAATAGCTCTATCGAACGGTGAGCAAAGGTCATGGCGGGTCGTAACCCTTGACGAAGGACCGGACTGAACCTAGTGGCTACCAGATGATCGACCACGCCTCATCACTTTGCTCGCGCTACTGAGGCAAACTCGAGAAAATCGATAAAGCTGAAGCTTGAGTAAAGAGGAGAAGCGCGATCGTGCTTGTTGCGATCGTCATCATCATCATCATCATCATCATCATCATCGCCGCCATAATCATTATCGTTATTATTACTATTATCGTCATATTGCTTCAATATTCATGGCTATCGGAGGAGGTTACTTTGTAGCTGTAACTTTTCACTGCGCATCTCTCTCACTGAGAAAATTATGGAATCCATTTTGCATAATGTAAGTATAATGTCTTCGTTAAATCAATGAACTGTGTTTGTTAAGTAATAAAAAAAAAATAAATAAATAAACAAATAATCGGCAGAAGTACGTCATGAAGATGACAATGCTTATAATGCGACGTAGAATCTCCGATGAGAGATTCGCGCTCGATCACGTCGATGCAGGGTGCAACGTGACGCGCCATAAAACTTGGACAGGCACGGCGAATCGCGCGCGCGAAGTATATTAATCGTATCCACTTCTCTAACGCAGGTGTAAAGGATGCGCGCAGGTAAGATCATCGCTTAATTCTCGCGCTGTAAGAAACAGGATCCTGGAGTGGACCGGGCGAGAGAAGAGGCGAATATCGTCGAATCATCGTTCGCGCCACCCACGTTAAAAGGGACGACGTCGAGGATGACGATCGCGACGAGAGTGCTCGAAACGATCCTACCAATCGAGCCCGTGCCCGCCGCCGGGCACGGAGTCGGGCCCGTTTTGAGAAAATGAAGTGCCTTCGAGAGGGGCCCAACAGCACGAGCAACAGCAGGCACTCGTGCCTCTTCTCGTTCCGCCGCGGTGCGCATTGTCGCGAGAAGCCCCGAGCTTTGCGGCGAGAAACGAGCCGCCGAGTCACGGCGCACAATGCGCGCACGCGCCTTAATTAAACTTATTTAATTATCTCCGGTATATACGTGACTATATCGCCACTTGCCATCTCCTTAGCGGCGCGTTAGCGTTATCTCTTCCACACGCTTCGTCGGGAAACGCTTCACGCCAGATGATGGCAATAAATCCTAGTCGTAGACACAAGAAGAATCTCATTAGGGACACGTTTGATGTTCTTAATTTATTTGAAACTGTTGTCGAAACGATTAAAGATAAATCTTTTCGCTTTGTATATTCGGAAGATTAGATTACCAACTATTCAGGTATTATCGACGTGCACTTTTCTATTATATCTCCGTAAGAGATTTCTCCGGCAATTCTCTATCTCTCGCAATTGTTTGTCTGCGATCCAGAATAATTAAGCGAGAAAATGTTCGACATTCCGCAATTTCCGTGTAATTTCTGAAATTTATCGCGATCGATGGGACGAATCAATTTCGAAAACTCTCGGACTTGCGAAAACGGGACTTCGTGACCGACCCCACCCGCAATATTGCCGAACCAAACGACCGCAATGTTTGGAAATTATCTGGCTGACTGAAGTAGCAGTTTACGCCTATTTTAAATTGCAGGCAACGGCCCGGGCGATTATGTAGTTTCGTCTGGAAACGGCGAAATGCAGATTCCTATTTTTTCTTCTCCTTCCGTCCGTCGCTTGCGCTATCCGCTATCGGCGATATCTTGCGACATCTCATCGTTTAAGAAACAAACAAGATCGAAAACAATTGCGTACATGTCAAGCGTATTCTCGTTGTTGTTTTATTCGACCGAAACAGAGAATTCCGAATTTACTTAATGTAATGTCACAAAAAAAAACCATTGCTTATAGCGTGTTTGTCTTGTGCAATACGAGAGATGTTAGTGCGGAACAAAATTGCGATCGATAAATGCACGATCAATTGCAGGAGAAATAGAAAAGGCCAATTTGGTTCTATCGAGCGAATCGTTACGGTAGTTTTCTCGTAGCTGCAACGAGATGCAAGAGTTCTACCGATTACTATCATACAATTATGTGGATTTTTTCTCGACACTTTCCGTGTGGGCGCATCGACCTAAGGCTCTTCTTTCTCTCCTTCCACGCGACGGCTTCCTTTCTCTTCTTTTCCTCCATCCACCCCCACGATAGGCAGCGTAATAGCTCACTTCGTTCACTGTTACTGTTATGCAAGATATAATAGGGTAATAATGTGGCGCGGTTCTCTCTCTTTCTCTCTCTCAGTCGGTCGGTAACGCAGGGTGGAGCCAGTCACGATCAGAAAACTGACGTAAGCATCTCGTTCGTTCCTCTCTTCTGCTTGTTCTTCTTCCTGCGTCTCCGTCTCGTTCCAACGACCGGCGAAAGGAGAAAGAGAAAGGAAGAGAGAGAGAGAGAGAGAGAGAAAGAGATGGTCGAGCCCGCAGCAAAACGCTGCTCGACTTCCGCGCTGATTACTTGAAAATTGTGGAGGGCACTCTGCGCTATATAATATTGGAGGAGGAAGCGATAGAGGTTATTGTGAACCTGCGAGGGATGCCTGCATGTTTTGCGAGGCATTCTTCCTGAAGAATGCAAGAGAGACGTAGTAGTTTCCTACGGCGCGTAGTAACGATGCGCTCGTTACTGCGATCCCTTCTCCTTGAATTCTCGATGTGCAATACGTTTTAAAACAGACTCTGTAATATAACCATCGATGCTTTATCATTATATCTGTTCGACGGAAATGAAATAATCTCGAACTAGATAAAAGAGATAATAATTCACGATGTGAACCATACAGTATTTATTGAAGATGTATAGGTGTGATGTTTTTTATACCTGTATATATATATTAGTATATATTAAATTTGTAACCTGTATATATTAGATTTTACTGTACATGTTAGTTTTGTAACTGACATGACGTTCTAATTTAAATTAAATTTTTAATTCGATACGATCTTGATATTGAAGTATAAAAATAGCGTTAAAAAAAGATTAAAAAGAGTTTCAATCTTTTCGCAGATTGGTTCACGTCGACAGATCGGTGTCACAGATCACACTTCGAAGCTCTGCGCCAGTCTGTGGCACGACTTGCCGACGTCGTGGTCACGTGCGCGTGATAAAGCGGTACCGAGATGACTCCGGACCATGAACCCGGACGAGGCCTCGAAGAAATTAGGCAGGCCCGCGCTCGAAACGACCGAATTAATGGGTCATTAGAGAGAAAATGACGCGGGATTAATTATCGCCTGTGCAAACAGAAAAATTCGCCGTCTATTATTAATTGCGCCGAGATCTCCTGGCAGAGATCCTAACGGTTTGCGTTCGCGACATATTATCTGCTTTGGAGATATTTTGTTTCGTACGTTTTTCGCATATAAATAAGTTACGTGACAGAATTAAATCGTCATGTTCGAAGCCAAATCTGTAATCTGTTCCCGATCTATCACGTGGGCGACTTCTTGTCCGGCCTACTCCTTGTCCATCGCACGAGCGAAGAATAGAGTACGGGCTACCTCGAAGAATTTAAAGTTGTTTTTTCTTCCCACCTGTATCCTGAAATAAGCTCCGTCACGATAAATCACGGGTATCTACAGATAATCGATTTACTGACACTCGAAATTCTTTATGAAATCGGGTTTCTCCGTCGTCCGAGAGACCTTTCTTCTTCGACGATACCTCGCTTTTTTTCGCTTTTAATCGTTACGCGTTTTTGTCACTTAGCCTCCTTTCTCTTCATAGCATTTCGTAGATTTGCGTGGCGGCTAAAGATGAACGTGTCCCGGACCACAATGGGACCTGTCATCGCGTCTGCTGTTTGTGCAGGCACGTACTCTCGACGCTCTTCGCGCTCGTTAGTTTCTGAAACGAGCTCCAGTCGAGCGATTCGAGATCCCCGGTGGAAAAAAGAAGTTGATCGAACGATCGATCGATATGTTGTGATCATATCATAGCGATTTCAATGATGATCCTTGCAAAGAATTGTTTTGTTTTTGTTTGTTGCGATACCTTATTTATTCATGCTTGTACTTTTGTTATTTAAACAAACAAACTAATTGTGTGTATGTGTTATACGCGCGTGTGTGTGAACAAATGAAATATAATAAACTTCCTACATATTTGCGTAAGATTTTTTGAGTTTTATACGAGAGAGTTCATAAATGTTTATAGTAGGTATATATTTTGGTATTACAAATAAAGATAGAAGATAAAACACGATAAAGATAGAAGATAAAACACAATAAAAAAGTACATCTTATGTGTGGTTACGACACGGAAAGCCGGAAATTTCAGGTTTGACTCCTGGCTGAAGTGTTTTTTTGCAATATTTTAAAATTAATTAGGGAGGTAAATGGGGATACCTCTCATATATACGTGATGCAAGTACGGCATCGTATATGAATTTAGAAATTAAAATTTCAAATTCACGTATAAAAATTTACACGTGAAATATAATATAAAATATACAGGATGTCTCACCTAACTTAAGCATCTTAAATATCTCGATTATTTTTTATGATAAGAGGATGCCGAAAAGGATCATTTATTCAGTTCGAGAAGACAAATTCTGTAAGAAACAAGAACTTTTTAGATTTGTCTTGACGTTGCCTATCATATCGCGAGGATAAAAATACGTATTTTTTTAGAAGAAAAATGACAATGATCTTGAAATCTTAAAAAATATGATCTTGAGAAAAATTTCTTGTTTATTACAGTATTTGTCTTCTCGAACTAAATAATGACTCTTTTCATATGATAGGCAAGGTCAAGACAAATCCAAAAAGTTCTTGTTTATTTGATATATCTATATATAAATATATATATATATATTTATTTACTTATTTATTTATTACGCAACAAACACTCAGCGTACGGCTCTTATAAGACCATTCAAAATTTCGCATAGTTTATATCTATGGTAGTTTATATCTATGGTTTTTTATTGCACACAGCAAATATATCATAAAAACAAAAATTAACATAAGATTGAACACATTGCTTAACAAGTTAAGCAAAATCGATAAATATACTCTTTTCGCTCTTATTCACGCACCTTCTTTGTAAATCGATATTAAATCGTGATATCTTTGTAACCTTCTAGATCACACTTCCTGTGCCACTCCAAAGGTCCATAGGGAGTAGAAGATCAGCGTCACCTGACCTGACGTCGAGCGCCGGAAGAGGAAGCCGCTTCGTCGCGACGAAAAAAGGCCCTTGTCATTCATCCGCGAACACGTGTGCATCATCCTATGTGAAGTAGGCAACATGTGGTAACACGAATTTAAAGAATAAATCTGTGTGAGAATATAATTTCGTTAGAATTCAAAAAATTTTATTGACCTCTTGAAGAATTTCGATTGCACTTATTTCAAAATACTCAAATTATAATACAGTAGAAGATTAACGTAAATTTCTTACTGTACTCTTTTATATGTACATACATACATGTATATATATATATATGTATGTATGCATATGTGGACGAGAATCCTTGAAGACACAATTGGCTGAATTCTGCCCACGGCTGGATAGCGCCTAATTAGTAAAACTCTTCGACTTCGGTCGGTCAGCTTGCTTAAGAAAATAATAAGCATCACGAGAAAGTGCTTCGATGACTAATGCAGTCAGACAGATAAAAAAAAAAAGAGCATTGAAATAAAAAATGCCGATGCGAAGATGGAGCTTATTAAATTCTGCTCGAATGCTTTCTTCAATTTTTTTTTCACGTTCTTCTCTTCCCCTCTCACGTCTTTCTCAACGTCTCCACCCCTTTTCTACCTGCCATGCGCATTGCTCATGATCCTCCCTCGGGATTCAACAGGTGGTGCATTGCCTCGTCCACACTGTCCCACACATCGTGCCCACGTAATAATGCGCATATGGGTGTACCCCATAGGCACCACGTGTAGGAAGTACTCTGACCCTTCATCCGCTTCGCGGTCTTTCCATATGCATTCGTACGTGATCTTCGAACCCAGCAGGTTCCTCAGAGAATCGGTTTTTTTTTATTCTCTTTTTTTTACATACTGTTTTACATACAGTGAAAAATTATTCTGTTACAATTTAGGTGAACAAAGTTCAGTAAATTATTAAAACAAATTACAAAAGCAACGAATTTTATAATCTATTTTTTATTATAAATTGTTTTAAAAGTGTTTGTTTTAAATAAGTCTTTAATTTAATTAGTAAATCTAGTAAAAATGTTGTGTAACTTTTTTCTACACACTCAGTTCCAGCGATCCGTCTTCGGTGTCTGCTACTTACAAGAAGTTAATGATGTTTCGTATAGCCAACGGCGCGGTGGAATAATAAATAAGATTTAAAGAAATATATATTCGCCTTCACGATTTTACTTCGGGCTGATGCCTAACGAGGTGGCCGACGCCACGAGTCACCCTTGCGCCTCGCGCTCGATAAATCGCGTTAGTGCGCGCATAAGTTTTAATAAAGCTCCTTTCGCATGTGCGACGTTCGCAGCGCGATCGACGTCCGGCGAATTTATAATATTGACATGGCAGCTGCCCACGCAGCAGCCCGGAGCGCAATTCGACGGAGAAACGAAATTCAAGAGACGGAAGAAAGAGAGAGAGAGAGAGAGAGAGAGAGAGAGAGAGAGAGAGAGAGAGAGAGAAGACTGAAGAGTGTGCTACGCACAGTATGTAAATCCGAGCACGCAGAGAGAATTTTCGTGTGATCTTCTTCATCCGGGAATTACGCGCGCGCACGTGCGTGTTTCTTGACGTGTGTACCTACACGCTGATGAATCGTGAGTACAAAGTTTCGACCGGGCTAAATCAGTATCGTGTGAAGCGGATGTTAGGCAGCACGAGTGGCTGGCAGGTGTCGCGATGTGGGTGTCATTTTACGTCAAACTCGAGAGAATAATGCATTAATATTTCGTTTCTTCGTGTCGCCGCTCGCTTTTTTATTACCATCTGTGATGATACACGGAGATAAAGTATTAGTATTTACATTCAAGAATTGATATCCGAGAGAAAGATTTTCTCTACGCGTTCCTCTATTCTCTTCGCGACAGAATTTACAATTTCCAATGGTACTTCGCGTCCGATCGGCGGTAATAAACATGAAATCGCGAAATCGCATAGGTTTACGACGCGGCAACGCCGATCGTCTCATGAATCGCGTGAGCGCTTTAGCGACGTGGCGAAACAAAAATTTCGCGCGGGTGGCGTTATCGACGCCGTCGCCTCTCGCCTCGTGTGAGATATATCGCGTTCGCGTTAACATATATTTTCGTGAACGCATCTTTTATGCGATCCATGGCGGAATGATTGTCACGGCCGCGCGGCATAAAACGTTTCGAGTTTGCCGATGCGGCCGCGATGCGATGCGATGTGGTGTTCGTGGAACGGCGCGATCTTCGCGGTTTGTCGACCTCGAACGGCTCGACCTCTCGGTCGTCTCTTCGGTCTTCAGTCGGGGACCGCGTGATGGACGGGACAAGGTGGAAGATTTCCACGATGCTCCGCATGTGCGCGAGGGCACACGTGAGACGAGAGTAATAGTTTTCCCATTGAGAAGCCGGGCGCGGAGGTGGACTCGACGTTTTGTCTTATTAGAGGAAATATATTAATGTCGAGGCACATTACGTCGTACGTTTGCATCAACCTGTCGTGTTGAAACTGCGCACAGGATCACGCACACACTCATACACATCTTTCTCTCTCTCTCTTTCTCTTTCTCTATTTCTCTGTCTTTCTTTCTCTCTCTAGTTTTCTGTTTCTATCTTCGCGGTGTGTATACTGCACGCACTTACGTTCCTTAACGAGCGTTATTCAGTAATATTCAAATTTAATGAGTTCCTCGTAAACAACATTAATGAACTTTACAAATCAGGCGGCGTCATCAAGCCATGCTAATTAAAATATAATGAGACGCGTAATTATTGAAGGATCATAAAGCGTTCGCGGATATAACCGATGTGCACGTAGGACGTTTATATCTGCGTGATGGATCGTGACACGCCTTGGCTAATACGTGCGTAGGGCTCGAAAGAACGACGGCAACGACGAAAACCGATCGACCGGTGAAGGATTGTCCAAATTAAAAGCGGGCAACACTCAAACGATTTTCTCGTTGAGCTGGTAATTTATATTCAAATTGATGTAAAATTATTAATGTCGACTAATTACGTTGATGCTGTGCTATTACGGAGACTCAAATTAACACGTAAGCGAGAGTGGTCGGACGAGCGTGTAATTGGCAGCCGCGGATGAACGGGTTTCATCTGGATGCGTATCGACTGGACGTCATGGGTCTTTTTTTTTTTTTTTTTTTTTTTTTCTTTTATTTCGTTTGAGAAAAGTATTATACGATGCGCTAATGGATGCTGACAGTTATAATGATAAGCCAAACGGGTCTTGAGAGAGATGTGTACATATAATCGAAGATCGAAGGTGCAATATGATTACCAAACTCCGTTATCTCGCGTGTGTTTACAAAACGATATATGAAAGGTTACATACCACTCTAAAGTCAACATTACACGATAAGACTTTTATATGATTAATAAGATACAATACGTACAAAAGTAAACTCTTGAGCTTCGAGTAACGGAATTTATAGCAAAGTGTGTATTTATAGATTGCTACAAAATTTGTTATTTGTAAATTTTTATCGTCACGATTTATCTAGTCATTAATTTATTTATCGCACCGATTCACTCTGTGTCCGTTTCTTACAGAAAGATTCGCAGAAAAAATTACACAGGAAATATATATATATATATATATGCACATTATCAAGCGGTCGTCATGAATGATCGACAACGAAGCAGCTTGTGGCATAGAGCGATCCGTCAGGTTCCCCGCGTGGCGTGCATGACAGCAGATCGCGTTGAAACAATGAGGCTCCGACCGGACGGGACAAGTGGGGTGGAAGAGACGAAGCGAGGAGGGTCCTCACGAAGGTACCTGCACAATACGCACACGGCGTGGGCGCGGACCGCCTGCCCGCGTCTCAACCTGCTGAAACTCGTTCCGCGGTGAGCCTGACGAGGCCTCTGCGTGCGTCGAGCACGTACGTCCGCCGCATCGGCTTCCGAGGACGACGGGCCTGTCGAGCGCGCTACGGAGAAGATGTAAGAGCGGTAAGGCCCAGGGTCCACGGGGACCAGCATCCGAACCCGACGGCGGCATATAAACCAGGATTACGGGAGACACGCGGAGAGAGAGAGAGCCGTAATTCTCGGGGCCCGACGCCTTGCCACCGTAGGGCCCGCTGGAGCCTTGTCTCGGCGTTAAAACGCGCTTAAAAACTGCCTTGTCTCCCCTTCCTCTTTTATTTTTCTGTTTTTTTCTTTCTTTTCTCCTTCCCTCGCAGCACCCAACTTGAACTGGGAACCAGAATTGCGCCCCGCAAAAACGAGATCTGATATCTGTGCATTCCGTCCGCGTGAGGATCAACCTTACGCACGTCGCCAGAAACAGTGTTTCGTTTTGTAGCGATTTGAGAACCGCAACTTCGCCGGCAGCGCGCATGACATATCTTGTCCCAATACTGAGATGCGTTAAAAATTGCGCATCACGCGATGTCTCTGATGCCCGATATCCGCGAAAGTTCAATGGGCCCAATTCACGCACGAAACGGCTTCTCGCCATTCTTTTTAACTTTTTTGATTTTACGCTTCGCACTTGGATCTTTGTCATCCGGTATCAAAACACACGACACGCAGCGCTCAACATGATGGAGGTAGGTCCCAAAGTACTCGAAATCAATGTCAAGATTCTTCTCAGTATATATTCGTACTGTCCTTTCAAGAAATTATAATCTCACGAAAATCGTGACACGACGACGGCTAAATGGGCCCCCGAAGCGGGCGCAGCCGTATCGTCGCCTGGTCCGGTCCTCGTGTGTCGCAGGAGGAACGTATCTTGGCCGCACCGTGCCATTCTGGGACACGTGTCTTGTGCGACCTTTTTCCATGGCGCGTCGAAATTACGAGAGAGAGCTTGGTGGGGGCACGGGACCCGACGCGGGTGTTTTGACGGCCACGGTTCACGATGAGGTCAGCCAGTCTCGCTTTCTCGAACCTCGTCCGTCGCGGTCCGTTCTCGCAAACGGACCTCGTCTTCCCGTGTCTCGCGGCGAACCCGTGATGGCAAAGAAGCGGGTGGAAGACGCGGTCTTAAGCTCGTAATGACCCATCTCCGACAAATTACCACTCGAGTAGCATTGTGTGCGAGCGTCCGGGTCCGATGCGTCTTCTCCTCCTCCCACTTTCGCTCATGGGTCGCGGCGGACCCGTTAACGCGTGTGTTGCGTTTGATTTTAATGTCTACGCGTCGCATCGCGTCGCATCGCGCCGCGTTCCCACGTCGCGATGTTCTTACGTAACAACGTAATACTGCTAATTTCTCCGAGGTGGAGTCGTTTGGATGCGACACGTTCTTGCATCCCAGCCATCTGCGTGATGTAACGCGAGAAAAGATGCCGCGCAGGAAGTAATTGGTTAAATGCTCCGTCCGGGAAAAACTTCAGCTGTAACGTAACCGAGTTGAGGCATTCTTTATTTGTTTTACACCTCATTTCTTTGTTAATTAATATCAAGAAATTAAATTAACGACCACTGTCAAGTATTTAACGATCGACCATTAACTTATTCTTGCGGCGGTCGTAACGGACTAAGGCAAAATTATCATACGATATTGATAATGCAATGAATTTTGTTAAACATAAAATATATTGATTTTTTGATTTCAATGCAATACGCGATATTGTTGTTGCAAACATTAGCGCAAAACGATCATTTGACATTTAAAAAGAGAAAAATTTAATTCGTGCAAGATTTTACGACGAGGAAGGACACGCAAACTTGGCAAACACTTTTTGAACGCCATATTCCACACACGCTGCTTTGCATATCTAATGAGTGGTCACTTGTGTCGAAATTTATGGTAATCCATGCGTCTTCCAGGCGAAATTAACGGCAATTTACCGACCGCAAGCGGAATGCATGCGTGTTTCCGTCATTCGCATTTTTTTTTCTTTTTTTTTTTTTTCTTTTAACGTACAACTGCCTATTAATGAGTCGCCAACCGCGATTTCACATATATGTTAACGCTAAAAATATCAGTTTACGTTTACAAACACATAGCTTACTCTCGTCGTAAACAGTCTGAGTCTCTTAAATATGTCGTGGCTCAAGTACGATACGCTCACTATATATATATATATATATCTCGACATAAACTAGTTTGCCTAATGTAGTTTAAATTGGTTTCAGATATTTTTCGTTTCATACGATTCTATTGGAAAATCGTAAAGAAATCGAAATTTTTACAGACACGATTCACGCCGCATACACAAGTGGAGTGTATATACGCAGCTCAAGAAGGGTTAATTGAGAAATACGTGCGTCAGGACGCAGCGAGAGCAACAAGAAGCGCGAGAGTCCACTTGCGCGATAAATACGATCGCGAGGGACAAATTAGCCATAAAATCGGCGTCCTCGTCGCGCGCCGTGCGACACGCACGACGACGCCGGCCTTAAGTCACTTAATTCCGTCCGTAATTCACCTGTTTTCTCGTGTATCGACTGAAATTTTAACTTATGCCAGCCATTATCCTACCTACCTTATCTCCGATTCTTCGCACGGCAGAATAATTGTCGCGTACGCGGTAAGACGGGAGGTGCGAGAGCCGTCAAAAATATTCGCCGCGCGTGCTTTCGGCGGATCGAGAAAGTTTCGTCCGAACCGGTTATGGGACGGTGTGGGAGAGACGCGGTCAATAATCAGTCGGCGAGCCGCGGAAAGAAGGAACATTCCTCTTTTGAAGAGAGTAGAGGAGTTTTACGAGAATCTCGTGGCGCGCGAAACAAAACCCAGAGAACGAAATATCTTTCGAGGATTCTGTTCTTATCCCGTGGCGAAGCGCGTTCCGTCTTTCTGGACACTTTACGTTCCTATTATCTGACTGACATCATTATTTCACGTAATTCTTGGATCGTTCATTCGCCGTGTCGTGTCTGTGAGAAGACGAGAGGTTATTCTTCCTTGCCGCGGGGTGAATATCGACGACGCACGACAGACTGAAAATGCATTTAGCGAGAGAGGAATGCGCCAGGTCGCGCCGGTGCACGTTGCGGTATGCGTGTTGCGCTCGCGCGAGGAAATGTGGTTGAATCATCGACGGGCCCAGCGCTACATCGTGCGCACCAAAGCTTGCGAAACGCGATTTCAATGAACATTTTTGTGATTTACTGCGCTCGTGCGTCCCCGCGCCGTGCAGTCCAATCCGGCCGTCGCTGAATGCGAAACTCGCGGTATTTCGTGGCGGATGACCCGTTTCGTGATTCTTTATTGAGAATGAACACATCGAATGCGTAGGATCCGTTTTCGATATGAGCGAATGCGCCGCGAACGAAGCGATTGCGCGGAATGTATGGGTTTATACCACATATGGGAGATAAATGGGCATTGTGCGGTGTTACGGGAGATTTTGCCAATAATTCACTGCGTATATTATTATTATCGGTGTTAAGCGTCAACTTTATGATAGTATTTTGTAACATTGCAAACCGAAAATAAAAAAAAAAAAAAAAAAAAAAAAAAAAAACAACATATCGCAGTAAGTACACTTATCTTATGTTGAATTATGTATTTTCTAAAATATACTTACTCATCTTTCTTGCCAATTAAAAAAGAAACAAAAACAAAAAATATTGATTGCAAAAAGTGTTTGGAGAATAATGATGCTCGTTGTAATAAATTTAAAACACAATCTCGAGAAACAGCTTATTATATAAAAAACGCTTCGAATATCTACAATACACAACGTACGGGCAGCGAATTCACATTCCACCTGATACGGGTCTGTGACGTCACTGTCTCTCTCTAAACAGGCTCCAAATTCTCTTTAATAAAAAATGAAAAATATATTCAAATTGGCAGTTTTGCACGCCGCCTTCTTGGCGTCTGGTCGCGGTCTTCGACACCCACGCGATCTCTCGAGAGCGCGCGGGTTTACAGGTGCGGCCGGCAACCTGTATCTTCGGTGCGTGCATGCGTGCGTGCGTGCGTGCATGCGTGAGTGCAAGCCGTACGTATGAACATTCTAAAGCGCGCAGATTACGCACGCGTGATACACCTTAGGGTCTCGTTACGTTTCGAGAAGCCAAGGCGGCAACAGCGTTTCGACTTTCACATCGGAAACACTTGGTCGAGAACGCGCGTATGTCACGTGCTTAAAATATACTTCTATTGTTAAACAAAGCACTTTAGAAGGCAGTATACGATCTCAAAGAATGCCGCAGTAATGCAAAATATATATCAGGAACTCTAAGAAAGGAGACTTTTGCGTTTGAATGTTAACAAATTTGTTTACTAATTCAACATCGAGCATTTTTCGATAAGAACATCGACGTTGGAATTTTGTACATTTTTTTTCTTAGTTTCTCTTTCTTTCGCTCTCTCTCTCTCTCTCTCTCTCTCATGATGATGGTACGTCGCTTCCACGCGCGATTCGTGTGGTGTCTGGCAGCGGTGCCTAACGTGATTAAGTAACTACCGGCCGTAAAGCCATGGCGGGATAATCCGTGTAAACGCATAAATTGTCGGATATTTAAGATAGCGCGGCATTATTCGGATAGCTCTGGTGATGGCCGCGCGTAAGTTACTGCCGGGCCACCTAGGCGGGCCCACGGGGCCACGCCTCGGCCCACCAAAACGGTCCTTTATGGCTGCGGGCATGGGGCACAAAACGTACGTTTTATAGGGACTGCACAGGCGGGAACAAGCAGGTCGACGCGTGCGAGCTATCACGCTCTACCGGTCTCGTCTTAGATTAAACGGAAAATCGACGTGCCATTCTATTTTCTCCCACCTCGGCTGAACGCGATAGGCGTCTTTATAGAGACGCGTCGGAGGTCCACTATCTCTTGTTTTCTAGCGACACAACCTGATATCTTCTTTATTTTTAGGGCCGAGGCCAGTTGAAACCACGTTCGTCGTTAACGGCGCGTTTCCGACAACGATGAGATGTCTAATAAAGTAATAAGATGAACGGTATGATATCTGAAATACTTGTATTCCGTTCGGACCAAGTATATAATTCAGATAGGTAAGTAATAATAAAACGCGATGAAGACCAAGTATCTTTATTGTACGAGTCAATACGTAAATAAGAGTTTTTTAAATTTTACATCGTAATGTGTATTGCATCAGAATAGATTTTTTTACTTGATGCAATGCGTGTATCCCAAAATAATCATCGTCTCGACTTCGCTAAGAAAAACATATTTTTTTCCGATGTTTGCCGCAGTAATAAAAAATTTGATCTTATAAGCTCGTCAAGTAGACAAACGTCATTATACGATATTTCATTTGACATAAACGATCTCTCAGAAATTGGACACCAGCGCAGTTCTTAGAGATGAGTACAATCACGATATCTTGCTTTCAATGTTCCAATCGCGCTTCAGAGCTGTAGCTCACTGTTATTAGAATCTGAGATTGCGTAGAGACGGTAATTTACATGACAAAATTCTTTTTCGTAACCCACTTCTGACCCGCCTTATCGTGATCACCCGCGATTCTTCTATATTTAAAAGAGGCACGGGCAATGAACCCGCGTTCCTCATTGCCGCCCGCTGCTTCTACGTGACCATCGAGAAAGGTGGCAGGGACGTTGGGGCACAGGTGCCGCGATCTCGATCGTATCGAAACCACCGATCACTGTATCGAAAGGGTCGTCCGAACGAATTTCCATAAAACGCCCGCGAGAGATATACGGTATTGTCCGCGATCGCTCTCTCGCAGCCCGCCGTTGCCCCCCGCGACCCCGCCCCGATCAAGATCGTGAAGGCACGTACCGTTCCGATGCACGTAAATAATGGATTCGAGAACTTGGGAATCTCCGGCCGTACGCGGCGCACGACTCGTTCGTTGGCCTGTCTCTCTCTCTCTCTCTCTCTCTCTCTCTCTCTCTCTCTCTCTCTTTTTCTCTCTTCGCTGTTGCATCTTGTGGTTAAAAAAGAAAGAAGAAAGTAACAACAGTTCAGTGAAGAACAGCTATCTTTGAGTTCGGTAAATATATCTCCGGCATTTCGAGATCTTTTGTTGTTTACTTCGATTATCTTTTCTCTAGACAAAGATGCACCTTGTAATCAAAAATCATAAAAATAAATAACAATAACAAAATAATTAAGAGTAGTAAGTAAGTTTTGACACGACGAGTGTGAAATCGAAATGAGTTAATTTTTTAGAAAACAAAAAAATAAGGTCTACTAAACTTTGCGCAAGCACGTTATACTCTCTTATGTTATTTCTTTGTATTGAGATCTCGGATTTTCAAAAGAAGAAAGATGGCACTCTGGCAGTGACAAATGTTTCGTACAGCAATTAGCAATATA